>NW_019104241.1:0-79860 GCF_001856785.1 Myzus persicae
TTAAAATTCATTTGCCTGCGGGCGCCCATGCCCCCCTTCAAATTTTTTTTCTATTTAACTGTAGTTCAATTTTTCAAAAATAATTTTTAAATTTTGATAACCAGTTAGTGCCTTACACATATTCATTGTTTCATGATCTAATTCTTGTAAATAAAGCTATGCGTTTATAAATACTGATATTGTAGACTGCAGTCTTTAATATTTGTTTTTATTGCACACTTTTTCATACATTTTTATTTTCATTCTTAAAAATCATTTGCCAGCCGGTGGCCACGATCCCCTTCCCATTTTTATTTTTAAATTTAAATTCTATCAACATTTTTATAATTTTTATTAATTAATTTTTACTAATTCTATTTTATATATTTATTTTTATTAATTTCATTCCATTAACTTATTTTTTTAATTTTATTAATTTACCTTGATTAATTGTTTTTGATTAATTTTCTTTAATTAATTTTCTTTGATTTATTTTCTTTCTTTAATTTTTTTCTTTAATTTTCTTTCTTTAATTTTTTCTTTAATTTTTTTCTTTAATTTTTTCTTTAATTTTTTTCTTTAATTTTTTCTTTAATTTTCGTTTTTTAATTTTCTTTGATTAATTTTCTTTGGTTTATTTTTAAATTTATATTAAGCGTTTGTTACAAGATAAATTAAAGAAATGAGAATCAATAATTAATTAAATCAATTTTATTTTTTTCAATTTTCCTTTTACCAGTAATTCTATTATAGTGACATGACTCCAGGATCCGGCACCAAAATGAGAAAAAGTCGCAAAGGACTGAAACAGTCTGGTAGCGAAAAATGGTTTCGATGTATCGACCTGACGTTTTGTAATAAATGACGAGAACCATGAACCACGATTTCTAACTTTAATAACTGAAAATTAATAAAGTAAATTTAAAATGAAGAAAATTTGAGGATCTAAAAACATAATCTATTTATTAGCAAAACAAAATAAAAATTGTTATTAATTATTGTGAGCTCTTATTTGATGACCATGAGCTTATAATATTCAATAACCCATGTTATGTTCCTACAAATATAGAGTAAAAAGAATTAATAAATACATTTAAAAAAAAAAATTTTTAATTTATGTTTATTGCGTAATATTACCATGTATTAAGACTATAAGGGTAAGAAACAATTATTCTATATTAAACTTATATTAAATAGTAGCCCGATATATTCTGTAAAATACTTCTGTAAGCAGTATATTTCAATTGTGTATTACATAATATAATTTTAAATTATACTATAAACTATACCTACGTATAAACACCAATGATTGGTATGATTTTTGGACTTGAAATTTTAAATAAGTTAGCGGCTATTTGCAAAATGTTAGCAGCATATTTCAATTCGTAGCTCTTTTTATTATATTTTAATTTTAACGCGAGTTATGAGTATTTTAANAGTATTTTAAGATGTATAAAAAATTTACAATTTTAAAATACTCATAACTCGCGTTAAAATTAAAATATAATAAAAAACCTATGAGGTTGACTAGATAATTATCTTACCTTTAGATTTTATGAGGTCAATTCTCACTAATTTTTAAACTAACGGAGCTACACGTGTTCTGCTGAGCGTAAAATTTGCTATGGTTCGCACTTGTAAGACGGAGACAACACATGCGGGTATCACGTCCTCTTAATAGTTTTTATTTCACCTAAATTGGTTAGTGCCAAATGCTTCTCTTCCAAATTTGTTGGCAATTTTGGAATTATGCTCGACCGAGCATAATGAATATTTTTCCTTATAAGGTTTATGTCTGTGTTAGTAAATTGACTTACAGATCTTTTACACAACTCTCGATGTACAATTTTGCATGGCTTTTCACATGGGTCATCTAGAGCTTTACGCTTTAATTTATTACTAATTTTTTGACGATTTAAGACGTTTTCGTCGTCTTTGCCATGTTCATGATTTAAAGCACTAAAAATTATTTTAATTATTTTCGTTCATTTTAAAATAACACTTGCATAAACGCTTAGAACATGACCCCCTCTGAACATTATCGTTTAACAATTTTTGGAAAGCGAATTTGGATCCATTAATACAATATAATAATTTATTTTTTTCACTGGTCATTTTAACTACTTCAAGATTTTCCATTGCAAGGTAAAATAAGTATTAATAAAAATATATAAAAAGCTGATGATTTATCGAACAAATGGAATGTCGAAGTAAGACTAATGCTAACATGAACAAAACTAATTTCCAACAATAAATTTAAGGTGGTATTTACAGATAATAATATATCGATAATCGAGATTATCTACGAGTTATAACCAAACAATATTCTCAGTTGCTGAAAAACCCATGGCCCCTGAAAATATACCCCGAGTTAACCGTGGGCGCAACTCGGATATGCCGTGAAAAAAACGCGGACGCAACTCGGACAAAATATCATTTAGGGACGCAATTCGTATGTGTCGGAATAAAAATATAATTAATAAAATTAAAATGTACTTTTTATAATGAAGTACAAGTACCTAACATAAATTTCTTGGAATCTATATAATTCAAAAAAATTTCCCGACCCACCAAAAATTGACTGACGACCCACTAGTGGGTCGCGACCCACACTTTGAGAAACGCTGTACTAAAGTATTATAAAATATCGTATTTGTAAAATTATTTTACCTAAAAGTATAATATATTATACTAGGTATATCCACCAGAATTTGGACGAGTTACTCGATTCAAAGTAACAGTAGATCAGCGAGAAAACTGGTGGAAAAAAGAGTTTTCTCATTATTTCGAAAGTTTTGACTTTTTGGAAAATATTATTTTTATATAATTTTATGTAATTTCAAAAAAACATTTCTAAAAAAAAATTTACACGTAACATATTATTATCAAATTTTACGACCAGATCACGTTTAGCTCAGTTAGCTTACAAATTAAAGTGAATTGACCTCTTATTAAAATTAAATGTAAGATTTTTACGGAGGGCTTCTAATGGGCTTTTTATTATATTTCAATTTTGAAGAGAGTTATAAGTATTTAAAAATTGTAAATTGTTTGAACAACTTAAAATACTCATAAGTCATAACTCTCTTTAAAATTAAAATATAATAAAAACTCATGAGAAGCCCACCTTAATAATCTTACCTTTAATTTTAATAAGAGGCCATTTCGCTCTAATTTTTAAGCTAATTGAGCTAAACGTGATCTGCTGAACGTACAATTTGATGTTACGCTCTTATAAGACAACACATGCGGATATAGCGTCCTCTTAAGATAATACTATCTAAAGCGGTGATTAAACTCAATATGATGTTATTACATATATATATATATATATATGTATAAATGTTATCATATTATAGAGTAAGTTCAGCTGTGGTATTTATTATATTTTACTATTTCTAAGTTAACCGATAAAGGTACGCGATTGCTGATTGATAGTAATTCGCATTCAGAAATCAGGCTTTGGCTTTATAGTTTAAAGTTGATTTCGGTTTTTAAGTTTGTTATCGTAGGTGTTGGTGGAATTATCGGACTCTAATCAGTCAAATCTTAATTTACCTACTCATAGTAGATACCTATTTAGAAATTTAGAATCGAGTTTGTCTTTAATTATTAACGTATAATATAATAGTGACGACGTTATAATTAAAACTAATTGCTTTTTTTAAAATTTAATTTTCAAACTGAAATCAAAAGTCCACTATGAGCAAATCGGTATGTATTTCCAAAACTAATTTATATATAAATGGTATATGAATACATTACTTGGTTAAAAGTAATTTATCTTATAATTGTTTGCAAGGATTACTAAATGTATAGTGCTTAATATTATTATATTTATATTTTTTATTGTTACGATGAGTAGGTCAGTGTTCGATTATTTTACCTAGCTACATACTTAGATTTGAGCAGTGTTCGATTATATTATATTTTCTTATTTCAATTCCTATAGTAAAAAATTAAATTAATGACCTAGTGAACTCATTCATTTATAAAAAAACAAGAGCTACTTTTTTCAGTACTGAACGTGAATGTGAACGAATTCATTTTTTTAGTGAACTTTCCACACTCTGGATTTTGGTATTTGGATTTCTATTCTAGGTTAGGACCTAGGAATCTAGGAACCTCTGCTCATTAGTTAACCGTTTATTTATCTTATTTGGAGTCTTAATACCCTCATCCTAATATTTTGTTAAAGTTATAACTTTCTTCTTAGGTATTAAAAATATCTTTAATATTATCAGTTTTTTTCATGTTATTATTTTAAACCAAATTGAATATTTGAATAGCAGTATGGTCCATTGCATTACTTAATAAACTAACCTTTAGTAAAAAAAGAATATAATATATTATTAAAATGTAATAAATATATCACTGGTCACTAAATGCCCATATGTCTATTTAATTAGTTATCATTAGATATTTAGTTCACATTCATGCAAATTGAAATTTGCAGCCATGCATAAAACAAATTGTTACCCATGTAACTTGTTATATGGCAAGAAAGGAAATCAAATCTTGGTGAAATAAGAAATAATAACACTTAGTGTATGACTTGAAAAATGTCTATTACGGTTGTGTCGTTTATTCTACTATTTTAGCTGGTAAAATAAGAAGCGTGGACTCAGAAGTTTCAATGTATTTTTTCTATACTAAAAACATGTTTTGTTATTAAAATGTTTGTGCAATGTTTTAATTTTCAGATTGCTGATTCAGAAGATCAATTAGCAGGTAAATGATTTTTTTATATACCTATTAAGGAAACATACTTGGTGGTTGACTAGTATAAAGGGCTTAACTATACATTAGGCATACAAATTATAGACTTGGTAATGGACAATAGTGACAGGTGAATGACCTCCACTAAGAACGTTTCCACTTGAATAAAGTATTTATAGTAAGTAGGTAATAATAGCTAGAATTAGTAGTTTCAATATTAATGATATAGATCTAAGAAAGAGTTACCTATTTTATTATTTATGAGTCGTAATTTAATCATAGATTCTAGGGTTAGGAACTTCAAAGAGTTTGCATGTTTCCTAATTACCATTTAAAATATAGCCTTTCATAAAACTAGAAGTTCAGGCATTAGTCTTTTTTTGTTTATTTTATATATTAAACTTACATTTTATAATTGGTATTTGAATATTAAAAAAAAAGATGTGGTATATAGGTACTTAAAAATATAAGGTAAGTCTGGGTTTTATATTGATAGACGTATCCGTACATATTCAACACACACATAAAGACATAACCATGTAAGATACCAATAGCTTGCCATAATCAATTGAGATTACAAAAGTATAAAATATACTATAGAAAACACCTTAAAAGAGTATGTTACAGGCTTAATTTTAGATAAGTGTCTGGTTACACTTATAACTGGTCACCGAATAATTATTTAGATTCTGTGTTTTTTTTTCTATCTGTCATCAACATTCTGGACAGTGTCATTCATGAACTCATGTTCAAACGTTTACGTTGATATTTAGTTAATGATACGTGAAAGTTGCTCTTTTTATTAATTTGAGCTTGAACGACGTTTATATTTTAATGAATTTGAACGATTTTTTAGACGATCTATTTATATATGTCATTTAATAAATATATTGTTAAATTATAGAAATATTTAAAAATTAAATGAACAACCTAGTGAACGCATTTGATTATTTGACATCAATATTTTGCAGATAGAAAAAGATAGGACCGTAGACATTTGAAATTTTCACAAAATATGTATATTAACATTTTCCATATTATATGGTCATATATTTTTGACACTTTTTTTGAGCTATTTACCCATAGTTTTAAGGAAATAAATAATTTAACGCAATGGTCCTTTTTAGATGTCTTAATGGCAGGTCCGGTGTCATATGATAGTATACCTTAATTTATGGAAAAAAACCCTTTTAGGGGGGAGTCTTTTTATTTTTTATTATGTGCAATTCATTTTTTTTTTTAAACAAAACAAAACCTATTGTATTATCTGTATCTTTTATACTGGCTGATTCTCAAAACTTATTTAATTAATCAATATGTTTTGAAGTATTTTTGAGGTTGATAGCTTATTCTAATTCCACATTTATGCTGTCTTAACATATTAATATTATATTACATTTTTTTTAGAAATGGAAGAAGCATTTCAATTGTTTGATAATAGAGGTGATAATAAAATACACATATCACATATAGGTAATGCTCTTCGCGCATTAGGTCAAAATCCTACAGAGTCAGATGTAAAGAAGTTTACACAACAGCATAAAACTGGTATGATTTAGAAAATGTATATAATAAATATCAATATGTTGATAACATGAGTTAAGTGAACATTTTTTTTTAAAGATGAACGCATTCCATTTGATGTGTTTTTTCCCATTTATCAAGCTATATCTAAAAATCGTTCCTCAAATACAGCTGATGATTTTAATGAAGGATTACGACATTTTGACAAAGATGGAAATGGATTTATATCATCTGCAGAATTACGCCACTTACTTACCACACTTGGTCAGTAAATAATTGAATGATATTATTTGCTTTTTATTAATCTAATGTTTATACTTATGTAGGAGAAAAGCTTACTGATGAAGAAGTTGAACAGTTATTAACTGGACAAGAAGATTCTTTAGGAAATATAAATTATGAAGA
Source organism: Myzus persicae (assembly GCF_001856785.1). Classification (NCBI taxonomy): domain Eukaryota; kingdom Metazoa; phylum Arthropoda; class Insecta; order Hemiptera; family Aphididae; genus Myzus; species Myzus persicae. Next base: position 6,628 of record NW_019104241.1, read on the forward strand.
ATTTGTGCGTTCTGTAACATCGGGTTGAATGGTTTGATCATTTTTTACTATTTCTTTTTCTTTTTATTTAATTCAATGTTTTACCTAATCAATTATAATTTAATCATTATGAATACATTTAAATACATACTTTTATATTATTTTGTCACCATTATATGAGAAAAACAGTAACTATTTTGTGTATTTATTTAACTTAATAAAATAAATTGGCTTAAGCTTATTATTGGTATTTTTTGGCCCGGGAAATATAAATTAAATTGGTTGCCCTCGATAACCTTTTTATCCATTACTTTTTGGTTAAAAAAATTCATCAGTAACAATATTGTTCTGTTGAACATTGGTCCCTAAATAAGAAAATAAATGCATAATATCTTACAAATTAATTAATATAATTATTTAAGAGTTTACTGTTAAAACATCTCACTTAATAATTACCAAGCTTCCTGTGAAATAATATACATTTACTTTTCAATTGCTTAATAACAACTGCACCAGAATTTACATCCTTGGATATGTTTTGTTGGAATCCATAAGCGTTCAATAAATTTTGTGAGCGAGCTATGATAACTTTTTAAGTTTAAAATTAACATATTACCCCCTAGCTATACAATAGATATTTAAGCAAGCGTATATAATGTGTAAGAATTCTAGCAACCAAATTAAAAGTTTAAGTATTGCCACCTAATCGCAGCCCCTCTGCTATTCAACATATTTATTGCGGACCAGCCAACTTCCCCTAATATCTTTGTTGCAGAATACACTGATGACAAAGCGATTATTTCAACTCACAAAAATCCATTCACAGCTTAAAACATGCTCCAATTCTACCTAACTCTAATTGAAACCTGGTGTAAAAACTGGAAAGTAATAATTAACAAATCTAAATCCTGTCACACAAATTTCACACTTAAACAAGGCATATGTCCTCAAATCACTTTTAACATCCGAATTCTCACCTCAGTTACCACAAAATACCTTGGTGTAAACTTTGACAAAAGATTAACGTGGAATCACCGTATCCACACCACCAAAATTAAGCTAAACTCTCGCCTTCATTCCCTTAACTACTTCTTAAACACTAAGTCCAAACTCTCAATCAGTACCAAGTTAATGCTTTACAAAAGCTGCTATGGACCTTATGGGGTCCAAATTTGGGGTTCAGCAAAAAAATCCAACAATTCTATAAACGCTACCACAAATCACTTCACGAACATCCTAACACTCTTGCGAAAAATCTTTCCATCCTAATGTCTGAAAACCCACCAAAAAGACTTAAGAGGAAATGGTGATGCAACCTACTCCTCGAATAACCCTCCATTAAAAGAAAGGAAAAAAAGCCAGTGTCATCAGTGGGCGACTTCTCTACTCAAATCCCTCTGTTATGTTTTGTCTTCCTTCAAACCATCTATTATGTTTATTATACTAAATATTGTGTAGATTGTATAAGCAAACTAAAAAAAAAAAAATATTGCCACCAGAGTCTGGCGAAAGAAGCATAAAGATACTTTCAAGTTATAAGCAATTGTAAATATGTATCATCAAACTTTTAATCATCAGCCATAGTTCATGCAGCAAACATCATAGCATTTAAACACTTTGTTGTGTCCACAAGAATCATGTCTGATCATCGAGTTTGTCATGTCCTAAACAAGACCAAAGCTTTGATTCCCCCATCCCCACAGTTAACCACTTATATCTGAGTAAAATCAGCATGGTTTCATAGTAATGTATTTTCATTGATTGGTTGCCTTGGCCCTTGGTTCTTTATGACAGGACTTTTTTCTTTGGTAAGAATTACCAAGAAATCAATAATTGAAATTGTTGGATACAATATTTTGTTTGTTGCCATTTTTTTATCTACTCTCCATATTATTGTATATAATTGTTATAATCTTATGAAGTTATTATGTCTCTTGACCACTAAGTTAAGGACTAAACCCACCCCAAGTAAGCTTATTCAATATAATTATAGTTTAAAATATTTAACTAACAATTATTATTTATTTGTGCATATTAAAATAAGTTTATTTAATGTGTTTATAAATAAGTAGACTTATTAATCAATAATGGTAAACATAAAAATCAGTCTCATATTGGTACAGAAATATTTAAATACCTATACCAATTAGTAGTCATACCATTATATCTTTTACAAATAATAGGTATTTTATATATCTGATATGCCATTTTAATACCAATAAAAGACAGGCTTAAAAGTGTATTTAAAAAATATTAATTTAGAATTAATATAGTTGTCTCATTTAGACTTATTTTAGAACTAAAAAATTAACTATATTAATTTTACTAATATCTTTTAAACATCAAAAATTTATTTTTTTACCTAATGACTGATTTATCTATCATATATAATAGACATGGATATGTTTACTGTCTTACTTACTTTATGTTATGGTATAAGGTACTTAAAACATTTGTTTCTTTAAATTGTATCTAGATACTTACACTGCAATACAGTTTTTGATATTCAAAATTTGTATGATTATTGTTTATAAGTTGTAAAAGTGAATAAAAATTTGTTTTATTTTTATTTTATGCTTCAAGAAGATAATGGGCCCCACTGAACATGTTCGTGTGGGGGCCCATAATATAATTAGGTATATTATTCAGTATTCTGTTATTACTTGTAGCTCTGAAGCCATGCAGTAATAAATTCAATTTAAACATCATGTGATGCATAATGTTTATCTGTATATAATTCTACTGTACGTGTGTACTGTGTATGTCACTGAACTCCTCAAAAAAATGGCTAGACCGATTTGAATGAATTTTTTTGTATGCGTTTGGGTGACACCCTGGATAGTTTAGATTCATAATTGCAACCGATAGGTCCGACCCGGGGAGTTGCTCCATCAGGGATTTAAAGATTTACGACGGAAATATTTGTTTATGTATGGTTACTATTGGTTATAGGAGAAATATTAATATATTTAGTAGAAATTGGTATTTTTTTTTGTTTATTGGTTGCCTGCAGTGGTTCATCAGGCAGATCAGGTATAAGCATGCATTCAATTGAATTTTTGCACATTGTCTACCAAGGTGGCTGAGTTGCACTTATAGCCGCTCATCGGCGTGTCTGCAATAAAAATAGAACATATTATTTATACAAAGTACTCATCAAGCGGGGTCCGCAATCCACAGCAGGTAGGCATAATAATATACTGCTTGCATCATCACCATAGTCTCATATAGAGTTGGGATTTTTAATGGGTAACAAAGTGCACGGGATCAGCTAGTTATAAATATAATTTAGGCAAACTATAAGTAGATGAAATAGTACATTTGAAAAAATGTGTGGTTATTTGTTTCACCTTTTGTTACATTGGACATTTTTTTAGGTGTTTATTACTTCTACAAAATATGTTTCATTGAGTAGGTAGGGCTTATGGACCCTCAAATCTCTAATACTATTTGCGGTTATCAATCTTGTAAAGATTACTTTTATTTTGTAATCAAATCAATGAGTAGGAATTAAATCAGATTACATTTTCTTGCCTGGTACTTATTGTGTTTTGGAATGGTTGGATGTGAGGGTGGGAAATCATATTTAATTTAAAACTATTATTTAATGAATAAAAAATACCAAAACCTAGTGGGAATACGTATTTGTAAAAAATATATATTTGAGTACCTTACAAGATTGCTACCAATATACAAATATAAATAGTGAGAGTTATTGCCCTTTAATAAAATTCCCCTTTATGTATTTTCTACTAAGCAATTGTGTTGTTAGGAATTTTTATTTGGAGGGGGACAAAGCCCCTCTAAAAAATGTCTATTGTACTTTCCTTTTTTTATGTGATATGTTATGTTATGATAGAATAAAATAAACATGGTCAAGATTAATCGAGGGAGGGCTATGTCTTTACGGCACTATAGAATTTATTTCAGACTTATAATAATATGTTATTTCTTAATTGATATAATAGTTATATAAATAAAGACTGCAAAAAATATAATGTCCGAAATAAATGTTAAGTGGGTGTTAACATAAAATGTAATAGTATCTGAAAATATGAATTTTAATACTTTTTTCTGAGTACTTAAATATGTTACGATTATTATATCTCATCGAAATTCTTTTGTTTCTAAATTAATAAAACTTGTGGTGTTTAAGATTTTATAGTATTTTTCTGTTTTCTTTGATATTTATTTAAATACTTCTACCAGTAAGGTGGGATTAGCATAGGTGAAAAATGAGCTTTTGCTCCAGGGCAGCATCTTTCACATATCCATTTAGTATTATTCATGGACATACATTTTTTTAATAGCTTCTTGATATTGGGTACCGAATATTTCAGGATGGCTTTGAAAGGTTAGGTTAGGCTAATCTGGCAACAACAATTGGGAAAATTGATATTTAATTTGAACATGTTTACAACTAAAAAAAATTGTTTTTCAAAACCTCATTATTATGTATAGCTTCTCCATGCTGCATAAAATCTAAAATGAAAATTCAATTTTTTTATTTGTTATAAATAAAACACTTTAAATAACATTTAATGATCAAATTAATACACCAAATGATGCATTAACAGTTGGGATAATAGTACTATTTAATTTTACCATTTTGAATAGTACCTAGAAGTCATTAATTGTCTGTACATATTATTTTTATAATATTTATGAATATACTTTCACATTCTACCTATCTAAAATTTGTTCAAGCAAAATATCAGTAAAACTATTTAGAAAGGTAGTTTTAAAATTAAAATTGATATATAATACATGTATATATACAAAGGAACTGTCACATTATAAAACCAATACTTTTCAATAATATTGTGCAGCCATATCCTCAGCATCAATACCAAGCATAGCAAGTTCATCTCCATCAGATTCATTGCCATTTGATGTTTTATTATTTTCTTCTTTAGGTCCCTGTATAATTGGGTCTTCTAATTTATCATCATCATCTTCAACATACTCATCTTTAGTAAGTTCTCCTTCTTTACCCATAATTTTCTTCATGTGTCTACGTTTTCGTTGAGATGGAGCATTTTTTTTCTTCTTTCTTTCAGGCGAAATACTTAAATTATTTGGTACACCATATGGCATATTGTAATTTTGATGAATTAATGGATTATGAACTTGAGGACTAACTGGTGTGTTTATAGAAGGTACTACCGGAGAAGCTTCACTGCAAGGAAAAATCATGTTCAATGCAGTACTTAAATCTTGAGGTAATGCATTTGTAGTATGTGGTTGACTATACATCTCGTGTATTTGATTTCCTGACTGTGAACGGTTCAGTTGTTTTTCAATTAAATCAGTTTCTGAACTTACAATACCATCATCGTTTTCATTATCATCATCTATATCCATGTCAACAGGTAATATATGCTTTTCAATCTGAAAATTTTTTATACATTTTTAAAAATGTGGTTCAATTTTTTAATAATATATTTAATAAAAAATGTTTTGCTTGTTTTTACTGATTATGAAAATTGTTTATTGACAAGAAGTGGTGGGGAACAGAAAATATGAGTTATTATGAAGAGTGCTAATACAGTCTAGTGCCACTTTTGAGCAATCTACTCACGGTTTACCAATAACACAGTATAAAAGTCGATACCACTCAAGAAGAAATATTAAAATATAGCCATTCAGCCATTGAAAATAATAGGCATAACTAAATATTTGAGTCTTTGCTTTTGGCCTCGGAATAAGGATCTATCGTAGACACATTTTTGTTGAATAGCGGGATAAAAGTACTTAAATTCATATTTTTTAATACAAAACGGCAGCCGGGTCTGTGATATATTCAGATGAGTGGCTAGATTGCACGATATTGAATTATATTGGTTATAGCCACGTCAACCTAAACTACCAAAATCGCTTTTTTTATCCGATCATTAAAAGAATGTGGTGGGATGCGGAAATGCACATCTTGAAGATAATTATCGCAGTGAAAGGCACAGATTGCCAGCTGTCTTAACCTCATTTTAACTTCTAGGGTTGGAAAGTTAAAAGACCACGATAAAGAATTCTTAAAAAAAATTTGTAAGTGTACAACTAATATTATGGTAAATTTAGTGGTTAACAGTAATACTGTATTAGCATTAAGTATACATTATGAAATAAAATTAACATTTCGGATTATAGATTATTTTAAAGATTATATAAAGGCAAATTGATTTAAATATTAATGCTATTGCTGTGTTTTAAATGAATAAAATAATCTATAATTAAAGAAAACACATATTCATCTAAAATAGAACAGTATCTAAATGAGAACGTTTAAAAATATTATCATTAGTATGACTAATTTTGAATTTTTTTTTGTAGATCAAATTATTTTTGTTACTTTACCTTTTTTTCATTTGCTGCAGTGATCATTTTTTCTATTAACATTTTTTGAATAGCCACAGATTCCATCAAGTTTTCTTTAGGTTCATTAGTTGTACTTTCAACAGTAAAACTAGGTATATCTTTAGCAGATGAATTTGTTTTTTTACCAATTGGTTTTGCAAATGGCATTTTTCCAATAAAAGGTAATTTTATTCTGCTAGTACGGTGAGATAAATTAAAACTTTCATCTTTCTTTTCATACACAATTTGTGGCTTTGGTTCTTCGAGTCGTTGCTTTTTTACTACATTTACATTAGATAGGCCAGATCTACGGGATTCATCGATTTCATCAGTTTTATTTTTATGCAATCTGTCTTTAGATTTCTGCACAGATTCCTTTAAAGTAATCATACTTTTTTCCACAGGTAAATCAACTGGCTTCATCCAATCTGATAAAGATACATTATTTGCATCATTAATCTCTTTGTCAGGACTTAACTGACTTTTTAAATCTGTTTTTCGACTAAATTCTTTTTTATATTTATCTCGATCTTTTTCTCTATCTCTTTCACGCAGTTTTTCTTTTTCCCTCTCTTTTCTAGGCTCCTTCTCAAAAAAAGACTTTTCAACCTTGGGTTCAGCAACGTTTTCTTTAGATTTATTTTCTTTAATTGCACTTGCTTGTGATAAGGACTTTTCAAAAGCACGAGTTCTTTTTGTAAGCCAATCAATTTCCCAATTTGGTTGCTTCGCTATAAGTTCCTAACAAAATAAAATAATTTATTAATTTTTTTAGTTCAAAGATTTTATTAATTGACATTACTTTTAATATAAATAATTATTTAAACGGAAATCTAAACTATGAAAACTAATTCTAATTCACCTACATTAGGTTAAGATAGTAAGCTCAATACCTAATATTTTTTAAAGACTAAAGTTTTTGTTAAAATAGTAATGATATAACAAATTTAGCTTTTCTACCTATAGTTACAAATATTATGAAATTTACTATAAGAATTTGATTTATTATAATACTATAAGCATTTGATTTATTATAATACTATAAGAATTTGATTTATTATAATACTATAAGCATAGACAAAATTAGACATATATTTTAAATGGAACCATTTCCTTAAGTCAAATAAGTTAGGGCCTAGAGGAGACTTTTCAAATTTTAGTAAAAGAATATGATGCTGAGAATTAATTAGTTAAGTATAAAAAATATATAGTTATAGGGGAATGATTAGTTTAAGTGGCCAAGGCTGTAGTACTGATTATGATAATAATTTATATGAATATAAATATAAATATATAATATAATTACCGCATATAAATCATTATGTTGTTTAGATTTAAAATGTGCTGAAGCACAATGAAGATCTCCAATCCAAGTGTCACACAGTTTGCAATACCAAGCTTGTGTTCCAATAAAAAATTCCAAACCTGTAAAGTAAAATAACATACTTAACATATTAATAATTCTATTTTTTTTTTTTTTTAATATGATTATCATTAAATATTGTTACACAACTTAATATATTATTTTTGTCCTAAATCTTTAGTTTTTAAGTACGGACAATACTTTTTTCATTCTTACATTTATATGAATAAATTATTATTAGAATTGTATCACTTTAAAATTTTAAACATAACAATGATTAATGTGATCTTATAAGTTTTCAGTTTAAACACTATGCAGAAATTATTTTGTTTGGTGGTTTTGGTCTTCATACTGCATATTATCAATCCAGAACAATAAAATACCTACCTTTGATAGGTACTCGTTTATTTGGTAGTTCGGGATTTTTTTCAGGTTGGGTAGGTTCAGTTTGAGTATCATGCCAAGGTAATTCAACAACATTTAATTCCTATAAAAAATAGATTTTCATATATATTATTATTTTATTTTATATTTAAAAACATTACTAATATAAATAAAAAAGATGTTACAAACCTCCAGAGTTTTGCTATGGGATTCACTGTGCAAATGTGTTAAATATTCCTTTGCAGTTTTTGGAAAAATATTACATGGCTGACACCAATGAATACATGAATCACAATAAACATGATTGAATTGAGGTAGTTTCTCAATACGTTTTGTTTTTTTACTTGTATCAATTAACTCTTTAGATTTGTATGATTTCTTAGAATCAGTTTCTTCTTCTGAGGAAGAGTGTACTTTAGAAGATTTTTTTGATTTAATTGATTTATTCCTTTTTTTTTTTAGTTCCAATGAAGATGACGAAGTACTGCGATGTCGATTCTTACGTATATTTGAAACTACATCTTGTTGTACAGTTTCAGTAGGGATTTTCACATACTCGGATTCTGTTGTCTAAAATAAAATAAGTTAGTAAAATATCAAAATAAATATTCTGTATTTATAGAAATTACTAATTTTTTAGGTTCGACTTTTTTAGTTTCTTTTAATGAGTCTTTTGGAATCATTGTATTTAATACTTCAAGAATATTATTTACACCCTTAATTTTTCCATTTACATCATCCTAAAATAAATAAATAACATATAATTTTGTTATACATTAGTTAGTGCATTAAAAATAATATTGTTGAATTTAATATTACATAATATTAGACACTCCAAACATGCTATTAAAATTAAATAATACCTGTGCTTTTCTATTTTTTTTCAATTCAGTATTATGACGACCATCTGTATTATCTAACTTAAATGTATCATACTGAATTTGTAATGTCTCAAGTTCTTTTTTTAAACTAAAAAGTTTTGTAACATATGTTTCACGTTGCATTTCAAAAATGCTATCCTGAGAACTTTTAGTTTGTGTATCAGGTACTATAGTTAACATAATCAGTAAAATATATTATTACATAGTTTTGAACAATATTTCTAATCTTTTTCATTATTATTATTATTACATGTCACTATTTAATAAAATGTATAAGACTATTTTATTTTGTAAACTTTATATAACAGTGTTTAAGTTTGTTAATTATTAGTAGTCATTTCTGTAATTTAATTTAAAGTAGTATTATAAATTTATAACCCACAATATAAGAAAAATATTATTTATAACATAATAGAACAATTATTAATTGATAGAAATTAGCTTTATAATTTAGTGGATAATAAATGAATACAAATTAATATTAATTTTATTAAGACCACAAACATACCTGGTGTAATCGGTGTAATGTTGGGAGGGGGTTTTGTTATATCTACAACACTTTTCAAATCTATATTATACAATCCTTGATTGGTAGATTGATAACCCTATAATTATAATCACATTAAACATAATAAGTTTAAAAAAATGTTTACTGAGCACTTACTTCAACTGGTTCAAGATTAGTATGTACTGGATTATAAGCAACAGATTTTTGATCATATTGTTGAAATTGTGGGAATGGTGTTCCATATTGCTGGTAACCTGGTTGGTACCACTGAGCATTTTGAACCTAGATTTTGAGAAATTGAAATGTATTTATAGAATAATAAGATAATATACTTTTAATAAGTTTTAGATACTTAAGTTTGTGGTCAAGAACAATTTTATTATGTCTCTTCAACTATCTGGTTACTTCAATATTTATAATAAACTTACATATTAATTTGAACTTTAAATCTGAATACTATTATTGTTATTCAAAACATGTTGGTAATCCACGGCTTTCAAGATTTTTTTTTCAAATTATTGCCAAATTATTTATAACTCTTACCATTAGCAAACATACATTTTCTAATTTTTTTTCTTAAGGTATATAAATAGGTACCACCTAAATATTATATCATCCAAAATCCTGGAGTAGGTAAGTCAATTAACTGCGATAGAAATGTACAATATTTTGACTTGCATCAAAGTTATATCTATCTTATAAATTTGCATTATTAATAGTACTTACAGGAACTGTTTGTCGTTGTTGGTAAGCTGTGAATTGTGAAGGTTGAGGTTGAACATAGTTTGTAGTTGATGAATATGGAGTAGCAGAATTTTGTATTCCAGGCCATTGTGAACTATATAATGGTAAATTGTTGGGGGTAGCAGGTAGTGTAGGAGGTGGTGGTTCCTTTAAAATAGAATTTGGCACTCTGGAAGATGAAGACGGAGCTTGAGAATATCGATTTCCTAATTTATTAGACTGTTCAGTATTTAACGGTGGAGTATCACTTTTATCAGAGTTAGTTAATGACATAGACCTGGCTCTCTTATTAACTTTTTTTTCTGGCTCAGAATCAGATGAACTTAATTCATGAACATACATGGTTGTAGTATCTTTATTAACTGTTTTGTTTGAATATACGTCATTAGAAGAACGGTCTTTTTTAGCATCAGTAGGTGGAGAATTTATCCAGTAATCATCATCTTTAGAGGAATAATCTTTTCTACCAGGTGTTTTTAGTGCCTTAGGAATAGATTTCTCTCTAATAGGAGAATCATCCCAACTATTAGAATATAGATTTTTAGTTGAAGTCTTGGGAGTTTGAGATTTTGTCCAATGCTCATCTTTATCATTACTAGAAATTTCTGATCGTCCTGGAGTCTTAGAGCCTTTGGAAGAATATTCTGGTCTGTTGGACTTTTTAGTATCTTTTGTATCTTTAGAATCACTTTTATTAATTTCAATCCAATATTCATCATCACTTTTTTCTGTATACTCCATTCTGCCTGGTGTTTTAGAACCTTTTGAGGCTTTTAACTTTTCAACAAAATCATCAGAATTATTTTCATCATCAGAATGACTCTTTACTGCTTGAGTTTTTTCTATGGACTGATCTTGTGTATTAGGTGACCTAGGCCGTCGTGATGGCGATCTTCTTTTAGGGGATCTAAGTTTTGGAGAAGTGTAGCGCCTGGATCTGCTTGGAGAATGTGAATGGGATCGAGATCGTGATTTAGATCGATATCTACTTGGTGATCGACGTCTATCAGGAGAACGTGAATAACGTCTATGCCTAGAAGGGGAATTATAGGGTCTTACACGATATTGACTTTGTGGTGAGTGATGTCTTCCACGATCACTTCTATCCCAATAATTATTTTGGTATGGCCGTCTGTAACCTCTATGTGGGTGTCCAGTTGCACGTCTATAATACTTTGCATCATAATAACCTTTTTTATCTGAGTACCGTTCATCATTTTTTTCACTAGGGTCTTCATCTTTATCCCATTTACTTCTGCTGATTGGTGAATTATCATCTCCATCATGTTTTTCTTTTGAGACATCTTTGTCAGTGCCTGATTTAGAATCCCATGATCTTTCACGTGAATCACTTCGATCATTATCATTGTATGAAGATTCATACCTGTCTCTAGAGCTAGAAGGTCTTGATCTACTTCCCATAGGACGTCTTCTATTTGGTGTTCTACCACGATAAAAACCTCTAATGAATGGACGACCACCTCGAGCTCTTCTTATACCTCTTCCACCTCTATCCATTTTCCAAAATTATACAAAGTCACCCTAAAATAAGTTATATAGTTAATAATTATGTACGCTTACGTATAATCTGTAAAAATAAGTTTTCTTCCATAGCAAACATAATTTATTTATTTAAAACTTGTCACACCTTCAAAGATTCATACCATTTTAAATAATGGGAAAGTTAACACTATATTTTAAGCAAATTTAATGAATACAATGAAGTATAGATAATTTTGCGAATGCGTAGACAGTAGGTATAGAAGTTTACTTTTTCTCAAATTCTCAAGCACAAAATTTAAAGGAAAGCGATAAGAAGGAAATATAATAAATTACAGGCATACTTTTTTTTTTTTAAATAACAAAAGTTTTTGGTAGAGTAAATAATATATTAATATTTTAAAAGCAGTGTAAAGCTGGTCACTCACAACAGTTGAATTTATCTGCGGACAGTCTTTAGAGTAGTTGGAACAAAGAACGCAAATAATAGGTGGGGTGTTATAAGTTACAGACTCCTATATTGTACCTATAACCGAAACAAAATTAAAACCACCGTTTGATTTTTGAAAAATATCGTTTGTTCAAAATATGTAATAAATAGGTTGAATACCGAACAACGATGTAGCATGTATAGTGTGTGTAGTTCTTGGTCGTATGAACAAAATAGTTCATACTACACCTAATATGTAGATAAATAGAACTTATTTTAAAGTAGATTGGAAGTTAAGATTGGACTTTTAAGTTAAGGTTTAACTACAGGTGTGGACAATGGTCAGCATCTAGACACAGTGATACTGCAGTCAAACCATATTCTTAATGCGTGAACACACAGTTCAGTTATAGCTGAAACGGTAATAAACCCATCTAAATCAACTGTAATATGCTATGATATATGACAACCGCAGTGATTATTTTAGGATAAAATCATGTATTTTGATCAAATTGTACTACTGTATGATTTCTACCGCTGTGATTAAAACCAAACAGTGTGTAACCACATTAGCAAAACTCAATTTCCTATGATCATGTTGGACAAAAGCCATACTATTGTGCTATAATGCTGTGTTTAGTCATTGAAAAATAGTACGAACCATTCATATATTTATATAATCCTTGAGTATTTATATAGGTACCAAGTTAAATTACTTCATAACCTACCTGTCAAATTATTTTACTGTAATTGGAATTTATTTTTATTATTATTATAGGTACACTTGTGATAAATTAGTAACATTGAAATCTTACCTTTAACTTATATACCCATAACTATCAATATATACTTTGATACAATATTATGGACGGAAATTCAGTTAATAATTGAATACAAACAAGCTGATGACAAATTTATAGTACGACAATTACATCCACAGGATAGATTCAAGACTACTAACGGTAAAATAAGTTATAATAGATACAAAATAATGGGAAATCTACGTAATGTTTTAAAAAATATAGAATTTGGAAATAAATATCGGAAAATAATTGATAACAATTTGATGAATAAAAGTTAACTAAATTACCTATAGTAACTACTAAAGCCAGTAAACACAGCACACGTAATATGTATACGGGTAATACGGGAACAGCGTACGCGTATTAACACTGTTAACTAAAATAAGCGTATTGACAATTTGTAATTTTTGTAAAACGTACTTATGTAGTCTGTAGGTATATCAGAAATTCAGAACCGACAGAAACAGAGCCTATATAGTATAAAGTGTTGATGTAAATTTAAGGTTATTATTGACAGTACTCATTTTAAATCATGTACACAAATCGAAGACCTACCTTCATGTTGGTATAATGTGGTTTACAACAGATGTGATATTATATCGATAGGAAATTTTGTTCTGACTATTGCGATCTTTCGATTATTCTCAACAATACGAATTTAAATAAAATAGTTTAATTACATTGACCCATACAAGACATAGAAAAGTAATTAAAGGCATTTCGACATTCGATTTTTTCGATGACGTTTTACACGGTGGGAAAAATAATGTCTGTTAGTCTGTTACTAAATTATAATTATATACAGCCTTAAGAAAAATAGGAAACATGATCACGGGTTGAAAATTTCTATTGAAACCCTAGTTCATGTGTACCGTGTACGTACAAAATTCTTTGCTGTGATTGGTTGGTATCCATGGTAAACCTTAGACATACCAGTGTGTTTATACCACAGAACAATAGTAGTCATGGCTAGTAGTACATAAGGTCTATGTTCTTTCCTACCAGTTACCACTCGTTACCAAACACGTTGGATCTACTTCAACAATTTCGTGTACACCACCGTATAATAAATTCAATAAAAATACATTTATACTGAGTAATATCGGTTATGATATAGCTCGTAAGTTGAAACCATTTAATCCCGAACCTATTACTAATTACAACCATTGTTCGATGCTTACACGTACTTTAACACGTATACGTCCACACACAAAAAATGTTTTAATTTTTTTATTAAAATATGTACTGATAACAATAATCGATAGTTGTGTAGTAAACTAGTAACTGATAAGGACGACCCTAAGCCAGGTATTATGATGTCATATGCATATACCACAGTTGTTCACAAACCAGCCAACATTTAATTTTTATTCCCATTTAATATATATGATATATCAATATATATGATATGCTTGTATAATATGTGAAAGGTTTTTCTGAATTCATTCACCTGTTAAATGTTAATTTTCATTATATTGTTCGTAATATCTTAAAATGTCTATGGCTCTACGCGCAAATGTGTGATTACTGATTACTTGTATGTCAGAAGAACTACTGTCTACAAGGTACGTGTACCTTTAGTTGTAACATTGGTGTGAAATGTGCGAGTAAGGAATAATTTACATTAAAACCATTTAATTTTAATCAATAATATTCTTTTCGTACTTATAGATTAGCCATTTTCCATCAGGATGTGTATTTGCTGTTATGCTACTAAAGCGTTTAAATGTACTCAATCGGTTATTTTTTTACTACTTTTACCCGGAAAATAATTTGTTTTAATGGTACCTATTAATAGTTAATAATGATGTAGGAATGATCATTCACTGACAATTCTATTAATTTGTATGGTGATTTTTTCTAGATAATTCTCAGTCAAATGTCATAAGTAATAATACAAATGTGATTATGTTACTTGAATAAATTAGTTTGTAATGTTTCTTTCATTAAATTTACATAAAAACTCTGATATTATCAAATAGTGGGTGGCAACTAAATGTAATAATATACTAATATATTTGTATCGATTTATTGTTGACTAAAGTAAAGTGTATATTTATTTTGTTTAGAATGGATACATAAATTACAAGCTACGTGAATCTGTTCATAAATAGAAAGTATTGTGGACAAGAATTATTAATATTTTCAAACCAATAGTTTTCAAAAATAAGGTAAATTGATTTATGGATGAGTATCACAACAATTTTAAGTAGATAAATCTAATCTATTTAACATGTTAAATTTGTAATTTTAAGAATTAATTGTACAAGCTATATTTGATAAAATATGTAATATATTTCCTCCGATCTATGGTATAAAGATATAGATTTTAAGGGCAAGATTGCTTGGTTCTGTACTAATATAGTAATGTTCAATATTTCATTAGGGTTTGTAAGAGAGACAAAGATAACAAATGTTTATATCGGGAATCCAACATAAGTTAAAAATAATTAAACCTTAAAAAGAAGTTCTTATGTGGTCTTGATAGATAATCTGGCTTCTTTCTTTTTTTATATTTGTAATGTTTTATGTGTTTCTTTCTTATAACTAGGGAGGGGGCATTTTAACAACTTTTTTTTTATTTCTCTTTAGCTAGGCCCTCCTGGTTGAAATCCAAATCCTTGCATAAAAAAAAACTCACGATGTTCAATGTGTAAAATAATAAATATTAATTTTTTTTAAGCTTCGGCAACTGAGGCCATTAGCTGTAAGTTGTGGTACTGTAGGGTTTCGGGACTGTAGGGTTATGGAACACGTGTGTGTTTGTTTGGCAGAATTTCTAGTGGGCACCCATAGGTTTCTGCCATGCCCGGTTGAGAGAGAAGTGCTGCCCGTGACGAGGTTCGAACCGGCGATGGTGCGTGTTGCAACCGACGCATTATCTACTTGGCTACTCCGTCCCCCAATCAATAATTATATATTATGTAAATAATATATTAATATTATGGGTGTACCATGTATGACAAGAATCTACTTATTTTCTTTTTAATGAATAGGGTTTTTACTGTATGGTTATATTTAACTTTGATCTTACAGGACTTCCTGTGCTACAAAACTCAAGTGACACTCATGATAAATTATGGCAGCAGAAGAGTAGTATTGTTCATACAGAACCTCCCTGCTGTTGGTTAGATAGGAAAAAAAGTGACACTTATGATGGTGTTGGGGGGAAGGCTTACCTCAGAAGACCCTCCCCCCTTATCTTATTTTGAACTGGTTTTCTACAAGCCTAACTCCATTTTTAAGTCACATATATAAATTCTTTGAATTTATACTATTTATAGTAATGCGTGATATTTAGCCTATTAATACCACCTTGAAAATTTGGTTTATATTTATATTAATTAAAATATTAATGTGCATATTTCTGAAATAATAATAATTATAGGTGACACTGACTAAAAATTAAAATCTATAAGAATATATTCTAAGGCTGACAACAAAGTTATTGTTCATTTAAAAACATAATATAGGTAGCATGTCAATATTTACTTTATTCAGCATATTGTGTGATCAATGTCAAATCACATTCTTAGCAAATGTGTAAAAATTTTGTTTTTGGTGATATTCTCACCTCAACTGTTAAGTCTATGCTCAATTGTCAAAATTCCAATTCACTGACACTTCAAGTGTAGTCCATTAATTATAATTACCTAAACAGTAAATGAATATGTAAAAAAAAATAGAAGGTATTCATTAAATTGTATGAAATATTTATGTATAATTAAATAAATAATTATATTTTATATTTAGTTACGATGACTGTGATGTCTCAAGAGGAAATGATGGTTGGTATTAAGACTGTTGCCCAAGGACTGGAAGCCTTGAAAAATGAGTTGATGGCATCTAATAACCCTTCCGGTCAAAATACAATGCAACCGGAAGAAAAACAGTCAATGCTTCAAAAAACTTTAGATATGACCGAATTAGGTCTTGGAGAAGCACAGGTTAAGATTTTAAAATTTATAAATTAAAATTACTTATACTACTTGCATCTCTTGAAACCTTAAAATGCATTAAAATGAAGTAATTTGTTGATAAATATTTTGAAGGAATACTAAAAATAATATTTAGTTCTAATGAAAATAATTTGTAGGATATTTCAAAATATATTTTAAAAAAAATAGCTGGTGAAATCGAAACCCTTGATACCTCTGACAACCTAATTTAAACAATGGGTTCTTTTAATTAATTATAATATAACCTTATTTGTTATCTTTATTCTCATATTAATATTATCAAATTAGTCTATAAATACAATAAATACAATTAATGCAATTAAATTATGTAAGTAATAACTAATACATAATGTAAACTTATGCCATAATATATGTTTATAACCTTAAAGCAGTAGTAAGTAATTATTATTTATTTTATTGTATATTGTGCACTCTTTAAACAAATGTACTATAGTTAATATTTATGTTAGTTTACCCATCACTGATATAATTACCTATGGTTAGTGGTTAAATAAAAAAGCATTAGGTTTTTTTAAAATAAATTTGATGATTAATTAGTAATGAGATATTTGTACATAGTAAATTTCATAAGAATAATAAAAAAATTAGTAATATTTTAAAACTTCAATAATTTCTAATGTTTTATTTTTAACATGTTGACCTCTGCTGCCAATCACAGGTCTATGTTGGTAGTAGGGCCCTCCAGGCCACCGCGGATCCGTAATCGTCACTAGTGCATATTGAAAATACTCGCCATAGAGGCACTGTATTATTATTTATCAGGTCATTTAGAACATATTAACAACAAATTCTTTTCAGTTGGTTTTTGTTTC
This sequence comes from Myzus persicae, assembly GCF_001856785.1. Classification (NCBI taxonomy): domain Eukaryota; kingdom Metazoa; phylum Arthropoda; class Insecta; order Hemiptera; family Aphididae; genus Myzus; species Myzus persicae. Next base: position 24,363 of record NW_019104241.1, read on the forward strand.
CTGTGTTTTTTCATATACTTTTATTGTCTCGCTTATGTTATTCGCTGATACATGGTGTGTGGCACCAGATTAGAATTATAAGTGTAGCAGTGAACGTGTTAAATATAGCTTTACTTAATGTCTATAACATATTTTTTTTAACAGCAAGATGTATATATTCAGTGTATGCATCAGTGTTATATGAATTGCAATGAATCTATTGGTTTTGTTGTTATTTTTTATCTTTTGTATCATACTATCTATGATAATTTTGTCAAAAGAAAAAATTATAAATTATTATAACAGAACAAATTTTAATTAGGTTATGTTAGCTTTGGCTTCCCATCTTCAAAATGTAGAAGCAGAAAAACAAAAATTGAGAACTCAGGTCCGTAGACTTTGTCAAGAAAATGCGTGGCTAAGAGATGAATTAGCAAATACACAACAAAAGTTACAAGCTTCTGAACAGGCTGTTGCATTGTTGGATGAGCAAAATAAACACTTAGAGTTTATGGCATCTATCAGTAAATTTGATGCTGATAAGGTACTATTTTATTTAAATCAAAATTTGGATTTGTAGACTATTTGAATGCATTTATGAGTTACTTTACAGACTGAAGATCAGACTGAAAACAAACAAGAAAAGTCTAAAAATGATGATCCAGTTGTTGATTTATTCCCAGATGATGAAAATGAAGAAAGAAATAGTAAGTTATTATAAAGTATTGTATTTTTTTATAAATATATATAAATTAAAAAGTAAAGTTTGTTATTACAATTTTTAAAATATATTGTACAATTGCACAATTAAAGACCAACTCAGAATAATAGTAGTATTCTCTACGTCAATAATAATTTATTTTTATATTATTAGCATTATCACCTACACCACCATCACAATTTGCTCAACAAGTAAATGCTGGTGCTGGTTATGAGATTCCTGCACGTTTAAGGACATTACATAATTTAGTGATTCAGTATGCGTCGCAAGGAAGATATGAAGTTGCTGTCCCATTATGTAAACAAGCTTTGGAGGATTTAGAAAAAACATCGGGCCATGATCACCCTGATGTAGCTACCATGTTGAATATTTTAGCTCTTGTTTATAGGTAACTGCTATAAAAATAAAATATAAATGTTTTGAATATTTTAGTAATCATTGACACATTTTTAATTTTTTAGAGATCAAAACAAGTATAAAGATGCTGCTAATTTACTGAATGATGCTTTGGCAATACGTGAAAAGACTTTAGGAGAAAACCATCCAGCTGTAATATTTTAGTTTATAGTATTTAAATATATAATTATATATCATATTCTTTAATGTCTTAGGTCGCAGCAACATTAAACAATTTAGCAGTACTTTATGGGAAACGAGGTAAATACAAAGACGCTGAACCATTATGTAAACGAGCTTTGGAAATCAGAGAAGCAGTTTTAGGCAAAGGACATCCAGATGTAGCTAAACAATTGAACAACTTAGCCCTGCTATGCCAGAATCAAGTAATTTTTCATACATTATTTTATAAATTAGTAGTAGTATATATTTCAATATTAGTGTTTTAAGGGATAAACCATTACCTAAATTAGTGTATACTAGACTTCCAGTTGAAATGTAATCTCAAGTTATTTCTTAAACTTTCTTTAAGCCTAAGCCTATTACTGATTTACTTTGAATTTTCAAAGCATTATTATTAATGATACCGTTGTATTTAAAAGGTAGATTAGGCCATTATGGTAACAAAAAGTCAAAATTGAGCATTCAAAAATATTAACTTGAAGGCCCATTGATTCTCCATAGGTTAATAGATGCTGAAAGTTCGTTCGATGTAAATGATTAAATTATAACTTTTTGAAGTATTCCAAGAGAGGGAGTATATTGATCAGAAATAGAGAAAACCCATTGCACCCTTAACAGGAATGGAGGTGCTATAAGAGAAGAAGTTAACCAGATATCTTTGCTATCTGGTGGATTTATAATCATGTTATGATCATCAAAGTCTAAAATTTTTGCAAAATTATTATAGATTAAATTTCATCATTAGGATAAAGTGGTTTCAGAATAGGTCTATTTTAACCAAGTTATAAGATTTCAAAATATCAGAGTCCATTGAATACAATATATAAATCATACAGGCTCAGCTATACTCTATTCAGAATAAGATTATACCTTGTGGTGACCAGTTTTAGTACGTATCGGTCAGACACTCCTCCCACCAAGGCAGATTGTGAGACTACCACTGCGGAACGAACCCACGGCTATGTGCAAAAGTCGGCCGCCAAGGTACGATCTCATTTTGAATAGAGTATAGAATGTTATAAAGTTAGTACAAATTAAAAAATTAGCATTAAAGTGGAATAATAAGTTTAAAAATCAGTTTGGGGTGCTCCTTGAACAGAATTGCTACATCAGTAGAATTGGAAAAAATAATACACTTCCTATTTTATACCAGTATATTTTTATGTCTAAATTAATTTATAATTATAATAGGTATAATTTCATACAACTTTATTTTAGAAAGTCAAAGTAATATATTTTAATATTATGCATTATAAATGGTAGATAAACTAAATGTTCCACATTTTTAAATACATTTATTTTAGATAATTTTGTTTTTAAAGACAATTTTATTTTAATACCCTTTGCATATTGAACTCTTTTCGATATATATTTAACAATTTAAATGTTTAAAAATAATATTCAGTGGTGTATTGGAAGGTAGCACAGATATACTGCTCTATCTCCAGAGACTTATTATTTTTGTCCCTACATACTGTTTACATTTTCTTTTAACATACTTTTTAATTTAATCAAATTAGAGAGATGGAGTTATGATAGAAAAATAAAATATGACATTATTTTCATAAGTAAATGTGTCTAATACTGTATTATTGTTTTTAATGATTTATGGTCATTAGGCATTTATTCACTGTATTTTATATTTACTCTTTTTATGATTTAAAGATACTTAAATTAATTAATAATTTAATAGTTTATATTATATTTTTGCAAACATTTAAATGACTAAACAGTAACACTAAACTAGTTCAAAACATCAATATCATCATATTCAAATTCTTTGGTGATGTAGGGTACTTATGCTGGGTTGCATGAAAAATTGATTAATTAATGGTTAAATAAAATTTAATAGACCAATCATGGGTCACTTAATCATGTTTAATTGACCATTAGTTCACCATCTATTCATTAAATGTTTAGTGATTGTTCATGCCACCCGGCATAAGGGATTAAGTTACAATAATGATTAAAACTTTGTCACTTTAGTACTTTAAAATATAAAAGCTTTAAATAATAGTTAATATTTTAACTATCAATTTTGTTTGAGATGATGCAATAGTAGTATATATTGATATATATGTAGACTAGTCTGTATGGTCTAATGTTATTCCCGGTTTCAAACTATTACAATTAGCAATTTTTGCTATGTTATATGTGACATACAATGGAAATGAAAAATTCTACTTTTCTTATTTGTGTATTTTTATTTATTTCACAACATTTCATTATGCTTAGTGCATCTACTTTTTTTTTCATAAATAAAGTTAATTGAAAAATAATTGTACAAAGGATCATAAAAAGTAATGTTAATTTAATTTACAGGGTAAATATGAAGAAGTAGAACGTTATTATCAACGAGCATTGGAAATATATGAAAAAAAGCTAGGACCGGATGATCCTAATGTAGCTAAAACAAAAAATAATTTAGCTTCCTGTTATTTAAAACAAGGCAAATACAAGGAAGCTGAAATACTATATAAACAGGTGTTAACTAGAGCTCACGAAAGAGAGTTTGGAACAATTGATGGTAAGTTACTTATTTCTTGAGATTTTTAAGAATTAAAACAATTACATTTATCTTCAAACAGATATTTGATGATAAAAATGTACTTATTTGTGCTATTATTTTCACTAAATTAAAAATGCATGTAAATTATCAACCCTTAAAAATCTTGTAAACAAGAGAGGTAAACGTACTGTTTACATTTTTTTTTATTAGGTGACGAAAAGGAATGGGCATCAATGGCTAATAATAATAATTCCAAAGCATAAAAATATACTATTAACTATTAAGTTATAAGAATAAGAAAGGTTACAGGGTAGTTTACGTACATTCCTAACTATATATTATGGTTATAAGATCTGATACATATATATTTTTTAATAATAACACTATATGGTATAAAATTAAGTACAAGTGACTTCATAAAAAATATATTAGCTGATACAACCGTTTTGTTTTTATAATTTTTTTTTCGTATTTATATTGATCTGTTTTATTATTGTTTGGCTATAGAATATATTAAATATTCAAATTTTAGTTTGCAATGCATGGTGCTTAAATCATATTTTTAAATGTTCAAATAAATTGTATTATTTTATTATATAAATTTATTTTATATTTTGTTATGACATTGAATCTCTTTACAATATTATAACCAAAGATATTCAATCTCTTAGGGTATAAGTATTTTCTATTAATTAATATGTAAATTATTTAATTTATAAATATTCAATAGTACTTTATTTCCATTATTATTATTTTTTGTTTTGAAGATTTCAGTTTTTATAAATGATACAATCTTATATTTTATATTGTTTTCTCTATATTTGTGAGAGATTTTCAAAAACTTAATTAAAAAAATTGGTAAACATTATTTATTTTATGCAGTGATAACTATTGGAATTTTCTAATTTAAAATAAAAAAGAATTTAACTAAATCTAGGTTAAATAAGTAGTATAGCATTTTGTCATGACTGATATTATATTATTCACTGTTAATATTTTTAATATAATCTCATTAATTACATTTATTTAATGATATTCAAACTATTTCAAATAAGCTAACTTTGATATCATTGCATGGGCTCAATACAAGTTAAAAATGTTTTTTTTTTTTACTACTTTGTGGCACATAGATCACTCATTTACAGTTGATAGTGATAAACATAAAATTCCATATACTCTAGGTTAACTACCCTATGATAATTTGGAAATTTGCTTTTTTAAAGATATTCCTAATGGTTTAGCTAATTTTTATTTATTTTAAAAATATTTGGTTCACATGACGTATTTATGGATATTTCCCACTAAACAGTAATAAAGTATATATATGAAAATAAAATACTATTGATATGTATCAATATATAATAATATGACTATATATATTTATAAAAGAAAAGTAATTATTGTTGTGTAAATATATATACTCTATTCATACTATTTATACTTATTGATGAATTGTTAATTAATTACTATTATTATTATTATTATTATTATTATTATTATTAAATATTTTGAGTATTTTGGAATACATTTTAGTTTTATTTTACATTTTTTAAGTTTGCCTATTAGATTAGTTTGTTTTAAAAATTTGTTTATTTTTAAATAGACATTAGTCATTGAATTATATTGCGCGTTCCTGCAATTTTTTTTATTATTTGGTATTCAGCTTTTATATTATTTATTAATAAATGTTTCATGAATTAAAATTCAATATAAATATGATACAATAATATGGAATTGATCTAATTAGTAATTCGGATGATAATAAATAACAAATTGTTATAATTATTCATGGTTTTTTTGATTTAAAGTATACTATTTTTCTGGATAACTGTGTTACTTGCATTCAGTATTAACTAAAAGTATTAAAAGGATATCAGCACTCAATGTGTTTTCTCTCTGACCCCCATGCATCATAACAAATTAGCATTCAGCAAATTTAATGTTGTGTTGTTTAGCTTTAAAATATAGCTAATAATTGTAAATTAACCTATTATCAAACTTAAGAGTAATAATATTATTTAGGGCACCTTATAAACATTATTATTATTTTAATTTAAGCAAGCTATTGAACTATGTACAATATTCCAATTTTTATATTTCCATATTTGCTATAAAATTATTATATCTGTTAATAGGTGTCTTAAATATACTTACCTTTAAGTTTCAAAAAAAGGTCAATTAACTCTAGTATTAAATTGTTAACAACATACAATTTGAACTGGTAAATGCAAATTTTTAATGTTGTACATGGGTTAAAAAGAAAACAAATTATTCACTGACACTCTCTTTAAATGTTATCTTAAAGTTAAATAATAGAGATAATATTCTTATATTTAAAAACTAACGACAGAACATTAGAACTCCTGAACTGTATTTACTATGTTCCGTGTGAGTCAAAGAAAAATTATACTGTGCGCTCACACCCTCTTAAAATGTATAATTTATACATCACAAAATATGTAACATTTAAATATATAAACATAAATTTCATCAATAACTTTTGTATTAAACATTTTGTCGATACTTAATTTATGTTACATATGTATTATTATTATACCCCATAAGTAGCATAGGTTGTAACTCGAGAGAAATATTTTAAGTTATTAGTTTTTTAGTACATTTTTAAATTCATATTCCGGGTTTTGGCTTTATAGTTTTATAACACTGTAAAATAACTACACTATGCCCTAAAATTGTCAAAATAGCACTAATAATCTATATTTTTTTAAGAAATTCAAAATATACAATATTAAATTTGATTTTTGGAATTCTTGAGCATAAAACAAATATATAGCTTACTCTACTATTTTCATTTGTATTTAATAATAATGAGTATTTCATTATATTGAAATTATATTTGTGTAACATTATTGTAAATTTCTAACGATTAAAATTATTAATTAAATTGATAATATTCAGTCAAGAAAATGTTAAGAATTCTATAACATATTTTTCTACACAATAAGAACATTTTTCAAATGTCACTGAAGACAACATTTTTTTTTTTAAATGGATAAGTAATGTAATGTTACAGGCGATAATAAACCAATATGGCAGGTGGCTGAAGAACGTGAAGAAAATAAAAACAAAAGTACAGGTGCTGTACCATATACTGAGTATGGTGGTTGGCATAAAGCTGCTAAAGTAGATTCACCAACAGTCACTACCACACTTAAAAATCTAGGAGCATTATACAGAAGACAAGGAAAATATGAAGCTGCAGAAACTCTTGAAGACTGTGCATTACGCTCCAGAAAAGAGGTATATAAGAGAAAATTAAATAATTTTTTTTTGGTTTACAAATTATTTGTATTTAATTAAATTACAAAATATATTTCAAGATACCAGTGGTGAAATGTAATTATTTCAATGTAAAATTATGATTTTATTCTCACGTTTTTTGCTCAATTTATGTGATATATCAGCTACAAATACTCTATACTCTGCACAACGAGAGAAGTAACCTGTGTCCCCATCAAATTATGTTTGAATTCACGCATTCCCTATGTATTTAAATTAAAAAGTGGGAGAAACGGAACCTAGTAATGCTTATTGCCATCAGTCTACTTGCCCAAATTGGGTACCTTCTCTCGTGGCGCGGAGTTTACCTATATTTGTATTCCCCTAAAAATAATAGTATATAAAAAAATTTTTAAACGGGTCTAATTTGTTTTATTATCTTAGTGTTTGGTAGTTCTGATTTACCTATCACTTGTTTAATACTTATTGTAAATATCTAACAACATGTTATTACCAGTTAGACCTTGTTTTTGGAAATTTCTAATTTAACTTAAAACCTGTTCTTCACCACTGCGAGACATAAATATCTAAAGATGAACATTGAGTAAAAATAATAAATACATACAGTAATCCCTCGTTATCCGCGGAGGTTAGGTTCCAGCAAAGTTGCGCGGATATCGAAACCGCGGATAACGAGACCTTAAAGCAATGTAAATCGAGAAGTTAGGTTTTATTTACATACCATTTTTAATTTTTATTATTTTGTACATATTTTGTATCATATTTTGTAAAAATCACAAAAATTTTAGGTAATATGTCTTACAATTATTTGATTATTTATTTTTTTAATATAATTTATTAATTATTTATACATACATAACATTATATATTAGGAAGGATGAAAAAAATGTTGCATATTATCTACATATTAAGGTATGTACTTTATGTAGCTTATCCGTTATAAGTATGGGTATAATAAAGATACAATTTCATCGTATGTATTAAAGAAAATGTTATCGCCGACCCGACCGCGGATAATCGAAACCGCGGATTAAAAATACGCGGATATCGAGGGATTACTGTATTTATTTCATATTGGCATATAAAACATGTTATTCTACTAGAGATGTTTGGCTAAATAATTTATGGTTTTTAATTTTATACAAAAAAAAATAATATTAATTTTAGCTTATTGTGTATATTATATAATATATATATATGTATACTGTTAATTGAATGTATCTTCATAGGCTTTTGATATAGTAAAACAAGCCAAAGTTGCACAAATTCTTAGTGGATCAACTAGTAGTGTAAATAGTAATGACAGGAGAAACCGATCAAGTCGTTTGATTGGTTCTAGAGAATCACTGGAGTATGATACCAGTTCTACTGGAACAAAATTAGACGAGGTTTGTAATTACAATTTTTTTTTATTGTTTGTATTTAAATTTGCTCTTGATTTGAATAACATTTAATGCATGTCACATATTAACTATGATAACAGTAATGCTCATCTTTAATCTTTTATGTATATTTTAGTTGAATGTATTTAGTTTTTAAATATGATAGTAGATTGCATTTTATTTCAATAACATATTTTACAATAAATGCTTTTCAATAGTTGTTAATCCTCCATAAACGAATGATACCCTATAAAGACTTAAGGGTTCTAGAGAATAAATACTGAGTGAGAAGAGAAAAAGTTTAAGAATGTCGGTTATATTTGTTATGACAGAGCGGGGCTGAGTTGGGCAAACAAAGCGGCTTGAAAACAAAACTATTCAGTGCTCTAGGGCTGAACAACTCCTCTTCTGCCTGATTAAATGTAACTGGAGAGAAATTATCGAGGCTGTGGCTGTGGGACATTATTTTACACTAATGAATATACAAATATTTTATTGTTTATTATTTTACTTATTTATTATTTTTAACATCATATATTTATTATAATTATTATTATTTATTTATTATTATTATTTTTTTTTTTTTGTAATTTGTGTTTGATTTGATACAATTTTAATTATTATTTATAAGTTTTGATTAATTATTAAAAGTTGAATTAATGTGGATGATCAATCAAAATAAAAATAGGTTTCATTTTTAAGTAAATCATTTAATTTTAATTATACTTATTGTAGTATTGAATAATTAAAAATTGTATTTCTTAGTTTTATTATTTTATTATAATTATTTATTTTGTCCTTATTACTTGTACTGATATCTGATTAGGATCACATTAGAAACACACATTTTTGTGCATACTTAGTAATAATTAAAAACAACATTTATTTTCGAAAACACACATTCTTAATAAAAAAAATTGCACTTTATTCTGCACTTAACAACTATTTCTGGGAATAAATGTTTTAAAAACCTTCTTCTGCCTTACAACATAATACATATTGTATCCTATATATATATATATATATATATATATATATATATGTATGTATGTATATATAAATGTACAATATGTGTATGTGTGTGTTATATTATTTTTATTTTTTTTTTTCGCAATTTTACTTCAGCCTAAATTACACATTATTAAAATAGATAAAATTATAATACATTTGTAACCATAGGATTAAAAAATATCTATGTTCAAAAAAATTGTGTTTATTTTTACAGAAATCTGGAACAGATGGTCAACAGAAGTAGAGCTTAAATACAATAAATATTATCTACTCGCTTATCTACAGCATATACTTGCACTGCTTCGGCAAACAAGTATTCATCTCCTAAATGAGAAAAACACGGAACGGTCCATTTTTTAAACTTTACTATGTATTTATATGTGCAATAAAATTAATAATTACACTGCAAAAGTAGGTGGCTATAATATTATAAACAAATATTCTTGATTTAGTTAACTAATAAAAATATATTAATGGTTATTCTAAGCCTCTAAAGGAGTCAACTTAGAATAAAATGTTATAATTAACAAAATTCTTTCACTTTCAAAGTATGTATGACAAATAATTCACACATTCATTATAAATAAGTAATATATTTTTATTTACACTTATAATTTATTATTATGAGTATAGACTCTATTTGATACTATATGAAAAAGAAAATTACCCTTACAGTATCTAAACATTAGAGTGTTCATTTAAAATAAAACATTCATAATTACAGAATATTAATTTATTAACTTATTTTATAATAATCATTTAAGTGGTGAGAATTTGAATTTATTTTTATGAACAATATTAACTAGGTATATAATTTATTTGCTATGATCATTTAAAATTCAGAAATATGAAGAAGAACTATTTTTTACTATATATGTAACACTATTCTTCTAAACAAATATTGCATATTGTTTTTTATTTATAATAATTGATTGTTATGAATAAGTTGGAAGACAAATATGGAATAGTTTCAACTTTTAAGTATCTATTACAAAAAAAAATGCTTATAATTAATTTAATGAATATCTTTTGGTTATGAGTGTTTATACTTAAGAAATAGGTAATTTATTAATTAAAATAAAAAAATATTTGACTAAATTCTAGATTTTATGTTAATTTAATTATTTATTGTAGCTTCTGATCTATTAGTACAATGCTATTGTGAATATTTTGAAAAATTTTCAAATTAAATTATACTTATTCATTCCTTGTGAAGTTATAGGTTTTTAAAGAATTACAAATGTATTTTAAATAGGTATATTTATTTTATTTTTTACACATTTTTTTATATTTAACTGATGATTAAAGTTATTAACTATTACAGAATATAAAATCACTTTGAAAAAGAAATTATTGTTTTGTTAATAGTAAAATACCTATTAATATATTATAACGATCATTAATCATTTCAGTCTGGGCACTTTAATATGTACTTAATTTATATAGTAATAAAACAACGAATATTTCAATTATTCTCACTTTAAATAATAATTAAAGTATGATAAATTGGGTAGTTGTATACTATGTATTGTTTTTAACATCACTCATCATATTCATACATACATTTTTTAATTCATAAATATAATTTGTTTAACATTTTCATTTTTGTTTTTATTGATTTAATTGGGTGCATATAAATGTATAAAAATATATTTTTTTTATTATAATTCTGCAAATATTATATGCTTATGCTTTTTTATGGTCCTTTTAATACATACAACATATAATTTAAATTTAATTACATTTTTACTAAAGATAAATTTTGTTAATGATATGGCATTAACTTAATATTTAATAGTCAATTTGTAGAATGTATTGAACTTTTTTTTTAACATTACAAGATACAAGAAAGACCAATTTTTTACTGAATAATTATTTGAATGTTAATTAATTATAAAAGTAATATTAAAATCTAAAACTTTTAGTCTTAAATTGTACCTATTATAATATAATAATATATAATCAATGGTACAATGTACGTAGTACAACCTCAGAATAAGACAATGCTAGTACTACTGTACTAGTAATCAATGCTGATCCACTACTATTTGTAATATTAATACTATGCTATTTTTTCAGATCAAAATAATTTCAAATTATTATTACCTATAATATACATTTAGGGTTATGTATTTAATTATTTTTTTACATTTTTATTTATAACCATATTATTATTTCATAGGAATGTCAGTTAAAATAAAATATATTAAACTGTTAACAAACTTGTAATAGCATGTACAATATCCTGAAACATTTTAATTTTTAATAAAATATAAAAAAATAAAATAAAATTTAAATATGTACATCATAATATAATGTATTGAAGTGTTTTTATTGAGCAAATAGTATATTTTCTATAAATAAATTCAAGATATTAAGTTGTATCATAGACATGAACAATAGAGAAAACCATCTCATTGCTCATGATCATGGATTGAAATATAATAGGTATGTTTATTGTTTATAAATCATAAATGTATAATATTTTATTTTATTGCAATGTATGGTTGAATCGAGAATGAATAATAAAACAAAGATACTTTATTAATCAAGTTCAAAAGGCCTTTGAGGCATTGGCATAATATTACGATTGACTTTGCTTACAATACCTATACGAAGTACGAGATGATTTCTGTGTACAGGTTATTATAGTTATTACTCGATACTATCTAACCATTTATCTCACGAATATTAAAATTTAAAACTTAATTCATTAAATGTTTGGTGATTGTTTCGAAAACCCTGTCACTAAAAATCTAAGTATTAAAACTATAGAGTAAAGAATTTAGATTAAAACCACGAATAATAATAAAATATAGTTACAATATATCTTAATTCGTAATTAAAATCCATAATCTAATAGCCCATGTGGAACGTAGTTTCCAAAAAATGATTGTTACGTAGGATCTATTGAAATTTGGAAAAAAATATTTTTTATAACTATAACGCCTAGTTCGTGTTTAGACGTCGTACAATCCACACGTTATTGTCTCGCGCACCGCTTTTATCAGCTCTCGTTAGCGTGTTGTATTTGTACGTCTTCGTCTTCAGCGCTCGTCGCGGTACCTCTACCGCCGGTAATGTATAAATTATTTAAACACTACCCAAGGCCAACCCAAAATATATTTTATCTACATCATTATGAATAACTCTCGTCGTCCAGCTACTCCTATCACCAAAAAACCTCAATTAATAATTAATAACAATAAACCTGCAAAGAAATCTATTCCGCCGTTAATTATCAGTAACCAGCTATTAAATGACCAAACAGGTGGCAATTCCCCCTCAGACCTCTCTGACAACGAATTCGGCTGGCAAACAGTCCCGTCATCACATAAACACGTCAGATCTCCAAATAACGCATCTCCTGTTGCTAAAAAAGCACCTGACAAAAGTATCTTTATTTCTGAAAATCGTTTTTCTCCGATTGCTCCTCCTACCGTTGATGATCCCATGGATTCAACTGCCACTAACGAAGCAAATACTGAAAACAAAACTTCAAAACCACCTCCTATCTTTATTCATGATAAATTAAATTACAACAACTTCTGCGAAAAAATCATCGAATTAACTGATGCTACCGGCTTTGATTGTAAAAGCTCTACCAAAGGACTTAAACTCCAAACATATAGCCCTGAATCTTATAGATCAGTTGTTAAATACCTCAAGATTAATAATGTCTCATTTCACTCCTTTCAACTAAAAGAGGAAAAAGCATATCGGGTCGCAATCAGAAATCTGCACCACACCACTGATACCTCTTTTATTACACAGGAACTTTTTAACAAAGGATTTGTCACCAGAAATATAACGCCTGTAACTCACAAGTTAACCAAAACTCCCCTACCGATCTTCTTCATTGATCTTGAACCCAGTCCAACAAACGCCGACGTTTTTAAAATAACTTCACTGTGCTACACAAAGGTTAAAGTTGAACCTCCTCATCCAAAAAAAGAAATTCCGCAATGCCACCGTTGTCAGGACTACGGCCACACACGCAGTTATTGCCATCACTCTCCTCGCTGCGTTCGCTGTGGCGAGCATCATGAGTCATCAACCTGCACTAAGGATCGTACCTCCCCAGCCAAATGTGCTTTATGCAGTGGCAACCACCCTGCCAACTTCAAAGGTTGTCAAATTCACCTTGACCTTAAAAAAAAATTATTAGTGAACCCCACCAAAAGAATCTCAAACAAAAGCTCTCCTCCAAGTCAACAAACTGCCTCGAACATCCACGAACATACGCACCCAGGCTACTCTCAAAATTTTCCAACATTACCTCAGAACCCATCTTCTCACGCTCAAGATCACAACTCTTCACAAAACCAAAATATCGCTGCTCAACTCTCCTCATTCATAAATGAATTCAAGGCACTAATTAACCCCCTCATATCACTTCTCACCACAGTCATTGATAAACTTATTAAAAATGTCAACAAATAATGCTCAACCACTCACCATATTCTTATGGAACGCAAACGGCATCACACAACACTTAAATGAACTACAATTAGTCCTCAATGAAAAAAAAGTTCAGATTGCACTCATTACAGAAACTCACCTGACTAAAGCTTCTTCACTCAAGATATTCGGATACGATATGGTCAGAGCCGACCACCCAGATGGTACTGCACACGGAGGTGCTGCTCTACTAATTTCAAATAAAATCGACCATCTCCCTCTCCCACCATATATGTCCTCATACATACAAGCAGCTAGCACATCAATAAAAATAAACTCTATACCTATTTCCATTTCCTCTTGCTATTTCCCTCCAGGAAGACCCTTCCCTTCGGCCGAACTGATTTGCCTCTCCCAAACTCTTAGCTTCACTTATGTTATCGGTGCTGACTTCAACGCAAAATACCAAACTTGGAGCTGCTCCACCAACACCAGGGGTCGTGCTCTAAATAACTTCATCTCGCTCAATCACCTCAAGCTGTTAGCGCCGTCCTCTCCAACCTATTGGCCATCACACGGTAACCGTCACCCTGATACCCTTGATTTTTTTATCACTAATCTCCCTAACCACTTTTCCACTGAAGTCGTAAACCTAAACGATCCAGCTTCTGATCATACACCTGTTCTACTTCTCATCAATGCCCAACCCTCTGGGAAGCAAAATAGACCAACAATTACTCCTGGCTTTACAAACTGGAAAGAGTTCAGAGCCACCGTTTCAAACAAAATTATTCTTAATACCAAATTAAAATCACCTTCTGATATCGACCAATCGATCGCCAAACTCTCTGATCTCATTCAATTCTCTGCCAAGGATGCATCTACCCAGCGCCCACCTTATACTCAAGCACCCAACCTACCACCGGAACTAAGACATCTTATTGCTGAAAAACGCAGAGCCAGATCAAAATGGCAACAAACTCACTACCCTGTAGATAAGACAAAATATAATTATATTTCCAATAAACTTAAGGCCCTACTAAAAACACATAAAGCCAATCTCTACAAAAACCACCTACAAAACCTGTCTTTTACAAATGGATCTCTCTGGCGCAAGACAAAGTCATTACTACGAATTAAAGACTCCCCTCCTCCTCTCCGCCGAGCGGACAACTCACTTGCTTCTACAGACAAAGAAAAAGCAGATATCCTCGCTGAAGAATTATCTGGCGTTTTCAAACCACATATCATTCCTACACCTGCACCACACATGTCGATAGTCATGGAGTCTCTTCAGTCAACTATACCTATGGCCCTACCTACAAAACCTACTTCCCCAGCGGAACTAGCGGGTATTATAAAAAAACTGGCAAACAACAAATCGCCAGGTCATGACCTCATCTCTAATAAAGTCGTCAAAAATCTACCTCTGAAAGCGATCGTTCATCTTACTCATATTTATAATGCTGCCCTTCGGTTATCTTATTTCCCAACCACCTGGAAAGCATCTGTTATTGTTACTGTTCTCAAACCTCAAAAGCCTCCCGAAAACCCCTCCTCGTACAGGCCCATCAGCTTGCTACCAGTCCTGGGCAAAATCCTGGAAAAAATCATTCTCAAGCGTATCACCACCATAGCACAATCCAAAAACAGCATTCCAAACTTCCAGTTTGGCTTTCGTGCTCACCATTCCACAACTCATCAACTTCACAGGGTTGCGGACACTATCTCCGCTGCACTTGAAACCAAAAAATATTGCGCCGGCGTCTTTCTGGACGTTGCGAAAGCATTTGATACCGTCTGGCACGACGGTCTCCTTTTCAAACTAAAAAATATATTTCCAGCCCCTTTATACCTAATACTTAAATCTTATCTTTCCAACCGCTCTTTTAATGTTCGCCATAACTTACAACACTCAAAACAATATCCCATATTTGCTGGAGTCCCTCAAGGCAGCGATATTGCTCCTTTCTTATACACCATATATACGTCTGACCTGCCTACATCCGAAAATACTTTGGTTGGAACATATGCTGATGATACTGCCCTATTATCAGTCTCTTATGACCATACTACTGCATCTCATCAACTACAAGCTCACTTAAATTCTCTCTCACAGTGGTTCACCAACTGGAAAATCAAAATTAATGAATCCAAGTCCTCTTTTGTGACTTTCTCACTCAGACCTCTAAACTGCCCAGCTGTATCAATCAACAACATCATCATTCCTCACTCAACAGAAGTAAAGTATCTTGGTCTTATCTTTGACAGACGCCTTACTTGGTCCTTCCATCTTGATGACAAGCGTAAGAAACTGAACTCCAGACTTCACCTGCTAAGGCCACTGCTTCGTTCAAACCTTACCTTACCTATAAAAATCATTCTCTATAAAACCCTTCTTCAACCAATATGGACATACGGTATAGTAATCTGGGGTTCCGCCAAGAACTCGAACAAGAGAACTATACAAGCTTTTCAAAACATCACTCTTCGTTTAATCACAGGCGCACCCTGGTTCGTTTCCAACGCGACCCTTAACTTCGACCTCAAACTACCTTCCATCGACAATACAGCTGCTACCTACTACAAACGCTTCCACGCTAAACTTCAAGATATTCCCAACCAACTAATCAATGAGCTAGCTTCACTAACACTTCCAGGTAACCCAACCAGACGCCTCAAGAGGAAATGGTGCCGTGATTTGAAAACTTAAGTTAAAACTTATAATTCTAAGAGGTGTCACAAATGTGTGATTTCCTCCTCATGTTATTTCTCTGTCAACTGTGTAAATATTATTAATATTACTTATTGTACAAAAATGTATAGATTGTAATTCTCCAAATAAAGTCAATTATTTAAAAAAAAAAAAAAACTATAACGCCATAGCCAACTTTAAGTCTGCAAGGCACGTTTAAGATAGCATCTTATTTTTTATTCTCATATTTGTAATGCATAGAGTATCATGGTTATTGGTTATGAGAGAAATGGTAAAATAATTGATTAATGTTGAGGTAGGAGCGTGACGTGTGCACAGACTATTATCATGACAAAATAGATTTTGAAATTCTATTTTGACGTACATATTTGTAATTGTGTTATTAATGTATGTCATGGATTATTTTAATCTACAGGTATAGAATATTTAGTTTTTCCTTGTTCGGCATATAGCACAGGCAGGGCCATGGACATAGGACGGGACACGGGCCCGGGGATAATACCATAGTCCATGGAGTAAGAATATAAGGGTAATACCTTGGAGGCTCCACTGTTTTTAACTACTTATCATTAACTTTGTCAGCTAAGTGCTAACTGTTGGGAGTAGAATTTTCGATGTGTTCATAAAATTCTAATTTAGCTTAAAAAAACTACAATGAGCACATAGTTACACGTTTTCGGGTCATCTTAAATGCTAATATGCAATATGCTATGGCGCTATGCTCGGGAGTCGGGGGGAATCCCCTTTCACATTATTTAGTTCAGGCTATGGGCACAGAATACAATGGGTGGGTATAGTCAGTGCTACCGTACTACAAAATCGAATATGTTACGGGCCACGTTTATGATCTTTGTCCGTAAAATAGATAGTTAATTGATAAGAGTTATCATAACGACATAACAACAGACTGAATAGTGAATTACTGAATTCTGATGGCCGTTAATTTAAATGTTTGAATTTTTGTGACAGAATTATTTAGCTTAGTACTATAGATTAAATCTATAGTATTTGCTAGTAGTTAATAAGTTTGCTGCTATCTATTAAAATGGGTGATGTCAATGAAGAAAATGCATTTCCATACGAAAAAACGTTATTGAATACTATTGTGAAAAATGCTAAAGAGACCAAGGTAATAAAATATATAAAATATATAGACTAATTTAAATGGAATGCTGATGTCCATATGATATAACTGAATCAAACAACCGAAATATTTACCAGGTAACTTAAAATATCTTAATTTTAGCATCCAGAAATAAGTGACTTCAATGTTATTAAACCAATCAGTCGAGGAGCTTACGGGTGAGTTTATACTATTTTTTTTGCCTTGCAACAAAATAGTATTAAGGTATTCACCTTTTTTTATTGTCCTCTTACCTAAGTTAAAATTATTATGTGATAATTTAAATGAATATAGTAGATCCAATAAGGTGAAAAAAAATCATAAGCCCTATTAAAATATAGTATGTCAATATTAATTTAATTTTAGATACCTTATATTTTATAATATTTGTTAAGTTTTGTAGATAGTAATAAAGTATTAAAATATACAAATTCAATTTAAACCAGTTATTGAATTTGTCTGATATTAAATTAACTTAACTCTTTTTTAAATTCAGAAAAGTTTATTTGGGTCACAAGAAGAACAATTTGGAACAAATGTATGCTATAAAGGTTATGAAAAAAACTGATATGATAAATAAAAATATGATAACACAAGGTGATTTTTCATAATATTTACTTATTTATTAAATATAAATGATCATAATTTCTTTATATTCTATTATTATTTATTTCAGTTGTTAATGAAAGAAATGCTTTAGCATTGGCGAACAGTCCATTTTGTGTTAAACTGTTCTACTCATTACAGACATCGAGCTGTATTTATTTGGTAATTTAACTACCTGTTTCATATACAAATTAAATGTTCAACAATTGATTATAATTTATAGTTTGTTAAGAATGTCTTAATATTTAAAAACAATTAATGTGCGACTACTGTATTTAATAGTTAATTTTATTTTATTATTGAAGGTTATGGAATATATGGTTGGTGGTGATGTTAAGTCGCTGCTAAGTGTCATGGGCTATTTTTCAGAAGATGTAGCTACATTTTATATTGCTGAAGTTGCACTAGCCTTGCAATATCTGCACAGGTAGATAATTTTTTAGTAGTTGATAAATGATAATTATGTAATTTAATATCTTAGGTACTTAGGTTTAAATGTGTTCATTTTCTTCTAACTTCTTTAACTCTATTATGTGTCAACAACAATTCAATTGCAACTATAATTAAATAAAATCATTTATTCACATTTAAATTCTTAAATACTAAATTGATGTGTTTAAAATGTAAATTTTTAAGGAAATAACACTCAAATACATTTTTAGTACAAAAAATATAATTATTTATATTCATATTTCAGTCACGGTATAGTACATAGAGACCTAAAACCTGACAACATGTTAATATCTGGCCATGGCCATATTAAATTAACTGATTTTGGTCTTAGTCGAATTACAATTCATCGAGGTAAGTAGTATTGATATTGTATACATACTAGAACATGTAATGTAATACATATTGAAATTTTTAGATTTGGAAATAACAGATTTTATAAATAATTCTCCAAATGTTCCTACTAGAACCCCTGGCCAGTTACTATCTTTAACATCACATTTTTCATTTGTAAGTAAAATTAACCTTAACAACAACTAATAATTTATATAATTTTCTTCCAGGAAAATAGTTTTATAATGGTTTAAAAATTGATTTTATGTTTACTTTTCATATAGGGTTCAAATGAGAAAACTTTTGCTAGTGGTGCAAGTATGGGACTTAATATGGATTTAGATGAAGATGATTATAACAGTAGTCATGTGTCTGGAATAGTACCATTTCAATCGGCTAATAATACATTAGAAGGAACTACATTTTATACTTGTCAAAATTGTAGTGTTTCTACTGATTGTGGATGTAGTTTAAATGATAAAGTTCAAGATACTCCATGTTCTACAAAAAATTTTAGGTACCATTGCATAATAATTTTTTTTTTTAACTCTTCAAAGTTTAAATTTTGAGTTGCTTGTGGGGATACACTTCTAGCATAGTTGAAGGAGCATACACACACTTGAGATATAATAGTTTAATGTCTAATTCTCTAATATTTAGTGATTAAACAAAATTATTCAATTGTTGACTGTTTACTCTCGTGTATCAGCCAAAATTTAATTAAAACATGAGTTATAGTATACATACATGAACAAATATGTCCTTCCACCAGTGTCATTATTGACAATGCTACTGAGCTGTATTGAAATAAGCCTTTTAAGCCCAATTATACTCAAATTACCAGCATTGATTGTTATTATGGACGTTTAAGACTAGTTGAAATTTATATTAATATTTAACGAATTTTTACACTGGTTATAAATCTATTTAAACTCCTGAACTAGAATAAGTAATAAATGTCTAATCAATTAGTGTACAAATGACTTCCATCTAAAATATATTTTTAATAGTTACACACCTGTCTTTCTCTATGAGTTATTATTAAAATTATAGTTTAGTGATTATAAGTTATGTAGTTTTGCACATTCTATGTATTTTTTAATATTTATTCATACAAAATTATAAAATTCTGTTACTTTTATGTGAAGTAAAAGATTCAAATCATCTGGTTCTGATTCCTCAAGAAGATATAGACGAAGAATATTACCACTTAGAGATTTAGAAGGTAATACATTAAACAGTTGTGGTCTTACCCAACAAATTAAACAAGTGGATTTGTCAAGCATTGGATCTAATACATCAAGTTCAGCTATTAAAAGTGTTATGAAATTGAAGTAAGGTTATTTAGAAGTTAGTTTTGCACACTAAAAATAACAACAAATTTCCTAAAAAATTTGTTGTAGAGCTGAAGAACGTTTAAGTAGTGGCCGTGTTGCCATATCCACCCCTGTACAATGTTCTCGTAAACGCTCCCACGGAGACACACCAAAAACAATAAAAACTACAAGATTTTGTCTGCCTACACCTACAAAATCGCCATCTTTTTTAAAAGGCTCCCATATGGTAAAAATCAAAAAAGTAAGAGTTAACATTTTTTTAATATTATTTATCTATTAATTACAGGAAGAATTAATTATGAGTCCTATTGCAACTCCATATTTACCAAAGTTAACTCCATATCGAACTCCAAAATCCTTAAGGAAAGGAAAAAGAGCTAGTGATGGTAGAATATTGGGTACTCCTTATTATTTAGCTCCAGAGTTAATTCAAGGGATAGAACATGGTAGTTATATAGTATTTACAAAAATAATATGTACATTTTAATTTATCAAATAAATGTATGATGTAGGATCTGGTGTTGATTGGTGGGCATTGGGTGTTTGTCTGTATGAATTTATGACAGGAGTTGTTCCATTTGAAGGTGACACAGTACAAGAAATATTTGAAGATATTCTTAGACGTGGTAAGTTTAAAAGGTATTTCCAGACATTATTAAGACTTCTTAAAAAACATACTCAATTTTTCAGAACTAGAATGGCCAACTGGAGATCAAACATTATCTAGAGAAGCAATGGAAGCAATAGATAGTTTGATGGCAATTGATCAAAATGAGAGATATTCAGGTTCTGAGTTGAGATCTTCTACAGAATTATTTTCAAATATTGATTGGGATAATCTTTTAAAAGAAGTACCTCCATTTGTTCCAACACCTGTTGGCATAGACGATACATCATACTTCGTAGCACGAAATGAACAACAAAATATCCAATTATCAAATATAGATCTAGGATAAATCAATGGTACTTTTGAAATTAATTTTATTTTTTTAACTAAGAATTTTTTTGTGATATTTAGTTTATTTGCACAACTATTTTATTGTGGAAACCAAACCATATTTTGTTTATACACATTTCAATATCTTATATTAGATATAAGTATAAATAAAAATTAGTTTTAATTAAAATTAGGATATTTTGTTTATACACATTTTTTATTTTAGTTATCACCTTAAATAAATAATCGTTTTTAATTACTTTTAGAATACCAATGTTCTTTCACACTAGTAAACTACTTTTTAATTGTATATATTCGATTCAACAAATTAACTAACAATATTTATAAGATTTTATCATAAGTACATTTCCTATGCAGTATGCATAAATACTAGTATTATATCATTATATATTTCTCTAAAATTCAACTTAAATTTATATTAATTTAAAAATATATGTTTAGTCTTCGTCAAAAAGCTAAGATCAAATTACATTTTGAATAGTATTGTTAACTATCAAATAATTTATCAAACACTTCGTCAGGAGTCAATACTTTAGTTGTTGCAAATTGGGATCCAAGTAATTTCATTATTTCACCATGCTTTGATAAAGGATTTTCTCTTTTTACTCGGCTATAATTTTCTTTTACAAATATAGCAAATGTTGATAGTTTTTTAGGGAGTTTAGGCTTTTCTTGTACATCATTTAAATTATATAATTCTTTCAAAGGGTCCTCATGAACAACTGGAAAATTGTTATTATGGATTGGGTTATTATTAATTTTGTTTTTGATTAATTCAAATTCTCCATAACAGTGTCCACATCTTTTTTTCTCCAAATTTAATGATTTTGAATGACGCCCAAAACTGAAATAAATAATAAGTTAGTAAGTGACATGTTTATTGTGTGGAGACATAGTATTTAGTTAAATTGTAACATTTATTGTATACACTTAAGAATATTTGTGTACATAGGCTTTCAAGACCATGGAACATGGCACTAAGGGGGGAATCCACTAAGCCAGTGGATCCCACCCTTGGTATGGCTATAGAGCTCTCTTGGTAATGGCTGACAGAACAGTTTAGAATGTAAATTATAAAGACCTACATGGGCCGGGCTTACTCAGACTAGCCCGGAGTAAAATAAAAGTTATGGGTAGGGCTTTCCTTAAATCAATTCCAGGCCTGGCTTTTATGAAAAATTATTTTATAAAATTCCAGCAGGATCCAAATTATAAACACAAAAAAAACATTATATTATCGAATATAAATAATAGACATGTACAAGTGAAGTTTGATGAAAATGTACTTGTTATCTTTATTATGAAGAACAGGGCCGTATTACCGCTTAGGCTGTGTAGGCTACAGCCTAGGGCGGCAATTTTTTTTTTGGTGTGACCCAAAAACTACGTAGAGATATTAGTAAAACATCAATACCTATGTAAATTAAGCGGTAAATTTATTTCAGCCTATGGGCGGCAAAAACCTTAATCCGGCCCTGATGAAGAACCTATAAATAAACTATAATAATGTAAAATAACAACAGGACTAGATGCATGGTGATGACATTGACTATCAATAAAGGTTTGATTAACTGGATAACGGGTAATAGTCCCCAGACCCACTGAAATGCAATAACTAATTGTATCTAAAAAAAAATATATATAATCGGGCTGGGATTACTCGCCTAAAACTATTCTTAGGCCGGGCCAAGCGGTCAAAAAAATATTACTAGGCCTAACCTGACTAAATTATCAGACCGTGCAAACCTCTAGTAAATACTACCAGGCAGAATTTAATCTTAAAAAGCTTGTCCATTCATTATATTTAGTGAACATCCCAATGAATGATCACAATATTCATATATTCATTCCCTAGTGTGCATTACTACAATACCATACTATAAATTATTGAATCACATACCACAATATTTATGTTTAAGTATAAAATAATATATATAAATACATGTAGGAGAAACTAATTGATAAAATTACTGACCTATAGCCACATTTTACACATTTGTATGTAAATTTAGTTTGTATGTCATAACTATGGCATCTTTTTATAATTGGGAGTTCTGGAAACTTTTGCATAGCTTTATTTGCCCAGCTTTTCCATGCTGGGCCATGTCCTTCTGAAATACCATTAAATATCCAACAAGCGGCATGGCAAAGTTCATGAATTAATGTATCTCTTAATCTTTCAGCTGTATCAATAATCTGTAAAATAATATATATTTTTATGAATAATTAAACAGTAAAGTTTCTAATAATTTTATTAGAAGCAAAATAAATAAAATAATAAAAATTTACTTTAGTAGAAAGTTCGATGCGAGAAACCCTTTCACATTCTAGATTTTTGTTTATTTTGACTGAACGCTTATTGAAACACGCACCAGCAGTTGACCTTAATCGTGCATTCCATTTGAAATTCATATCAGCAGGAAGCTAGTAAAATAAAATATACTTCTAAATATAAAATAATAACATAAGTTCATAGCAGAAGGAAAGTAATTGATAAAATGTGTGCTTAAATAACAAATACGACAAGAGAAAAGAATTCTACTTAAAAAAGTTTGATCAACAAATAATTGTTCAACCTAACAACCTCCCAAAAGACATTTATTACTCTGCTCGACTTTTCAATGGGAGAAGAACATAAGTGGGTTTATTTTGAGTATGGTGATGATAGAATGTGGCTATGGTATTAAAGTACCTTACTGTTTTCATAGCTTAGTGGTTAATCAATTGATTAAGGCTTTTTGGAGGAAATAATGAGACCATTGAGATTCTTCTTATACTGAATACAGTCATTGAAGATGGCATGTAATGTCAGAATTACAGAAATGGTCGAGTTTATATTAATAAGTAAGAACCAATTATAATATTATCATGAAATACATTTACCTCATTGTCAAATACTTCTTTGTTGAATAATTTAAATAATATTGACACTAAATCATCTTTGTTTTTTTTAAACTTTACTTTATACTTTTGAGCTTCAGGATCACACTGCATAGATCCAGTAAAACCTGAAATATTGTACACAATCAATGAATAAAATGTTGTTTTTTCATGTCATATTATTATGTTAATAGGGTTACAAAATATATACAAACTCATCAAAATAAAACACATACAGTTGGACAAAAAATGGAAAATTATTTTAAGCCCATCAAAAAGCATGGTAGTTGTTTATAGTTAGTCAATCTAAAACTTTTACCACAAACTTAAAGGTGACAATATTTCTTGATCAATAAGTATAAGATGCCTCGTAGTTATTCTAGAACTTGAAACGTATGCTTCAAATGTACAACAGTTATTAAGAGACATACAATATTCTATTTCTTAAGTAAATGAAAAACCTCTCAATAATCTCTTCATACAGATTTTAAGCAATTCCCAATCAAACCTTTGCTATTAATCAACCTCTTATGCCAATTAAAACATGCCAGCCAGCATCAGGCATACTTAACACAACATTAACTACATTTTGTCACATCAAACAAGGACTCCACATATGATTTTCATATATTAATAAAAATAATAATGAATGTTAATTTATTATAATATCATTACTATTATTTTTTTTTATTATTATCATTATTTCAATCTTTAACTATTAAGTATTATTATCTAACTTGAGTAAGTTCTCTTTATTTTTAAATAGTAAGAATGTTATCTTTTGTTAAATAATGTTGAAGGTAATAGATTGTTCTATTGTACTAGCACCACCATATTTTGATGAAATTAATGTGTATAAAATGAAGAAAAGTTCTTGGTAATAACATACAAAAAACAGTAATAAGAAACTTTATCGGATACTATAGAGATCACCAAATGAAACTGTAACTGTGTTTTTCTTTGGTATAGACAATTATCAAGAAACTTAGTTTGTTACCCAAATTACACTGTCTATAGTTGTATCTTTTTTAACCTTAGACAGTAGATTAATTAATTATGACATTGCGATTATTTATCTACTTTTAACTTAAAGTTAAACTTTAAAAATAAATATTCTAAAAATACTTACATGATAGAGAACTCAAAAATGATAGTGTTGGTTCTAACTTAGATTTAATTGGTATTTTAGATTGTAGATTTTTGTGAGCATCAATTTTTTTTATATCAGTATCTTCTTTCAATTTTTTGTCTTTATTAGTTTTCAAATTACTCAGTTGGTTTTCATTTGTATGATGCTTTGAAGACCTACAAAAATAAATTATTCTGTAGAAGTCAAATTTCATGGTCTTCATTTGAGTTCTATTAGTTCTTTTAATGGTATACAATTATTTGAAACTTTTATGTAAGCTTAATTTTTTTTATGCTTGTTAAAGCTTCAGTGCCTATACCCCATTCATAAGAATATTAACTTGCACCTTTCTATTTATTAATACATTGTTATTTACTTACTTATAATCTATTTGACTTCCAGAAGGATGAATAATATTTAATTTATCAGTTATATCATTGGATAAACTGAAATTTCTACAGCAACAAACACAGAATATTATATTTAAATACATCTATGATAAAAATTAAATTCTAAAATAATATATAATTTTTTGTAGTTTATTACTACCAAAATTAAATTAAATTTTATAATAAAAGCTATAAACAGTTCACTTAAATAATGACCAATTATTAACTAAAGGACATAATCTACCATAGGGTTGAGTAACATTTTTAGAATATTTTAGCTTAGGTGATGTTTTTTTTTTTAGTTTCAAGTATAATTTATAATTTATTGAAATCTGTTAAAAAAAAATATAACCCTATGATTGATACATAGGATTTACATTAATAATTGTTGATTTGGAAAATCGAGTTTTTTTAATGATCAGTTGTGAATTGTTGTTCTATTGAGTGCATTCTGTAACAATGTGTTATATACATATTAGGTTGTTTTAAATGAAACATACTCTAAAATTATTGAAGTATCGTCCACTTTATTTTGAATATTGTATTCTTCATGTTTTTTTGAAAATTCACGAGATAATGCTAAAATATAGTTCAGAATATTTTAACATTGAAATATCATAAGCTAAGAAAATTAAAATAAATATTACTTACAGCGTTTAATTTCATTGTCACTTTTGCTTGAAATATTTTCATTATAACACCTAAAACAATTTATTTGTTATGAAATTGATTTTATAATATATATATATATATATATATTATGAAATCAATGGTTATGGTGTACCTAGATAGATTAAATAAAAATTATATAAAATAATGCAACTAGTTCAAATTGAAATCAGTTATTCTTTGTTGCATTAAAATTTAATAATTTTCTGAAATAGAATATAACACTTAGAGAATGTATTATGGATGTAAACCATACCAGTTTCATGCCTGTGTATTAGATTTTATTTTCAAAATCATTATAAAGTTAGAGCTTTGGTTATTGCTGTATATGCGTGAATGACTGATAATTCAATCAGAATAACCAAACTTAATTGAGTACATACACACAAACAGTTCAGTTCTAGGTTCATTAATTGATAATGTATTCATTATGGCATCAAGAATAAGCCTGATGGCTACATCTGTGTACATAATCTAAGGTATAATTTAAAGTAATCATATTAGTCTAATTGTTTATATAATACTTACTCATTATAATCTCCATAGAGTTCATCGCTTAAATACTTTGTTTTTGAATTCTGAAGTACTCCATCAACACATCGCCATTCTTTACCATAGATGCGGTCTAATAGTTTAGCAGATTCTGAGAGATGGTTGCTTTGAATATGCTTTTTAACTGGTGTAGTATAACTATTTTTAAATTCATCTTTGCTTTTGATTTTAGTAAAGCTGCCTTCAGTACAAGACAAATCTTTTGAATTAATATTTTGAATAGGGTTTGAATGTAAACTTGTAAATGATTTGAAACTATCATCTGAACCAGAACTGATACTAAGAATTGACATATCAAAATTTATACTTTTTTTTGATTCTATGTCCGATTCTTTTGGAAAATCAATGTGATCAGCATTAGTATTATCATTTGATTTTTGTTTAGAATTAATTTTTGTTTTTGATCTGGGTTTAAATGTATCAAATAATTCTAAACTAGAATCAAAAAGATTATAATTTTCTTTATCTGACTTATTTTTTATTGATGTTTTGATTCTACCAGAGTTTTCATTCATTAATTTATTTTCTACTTTTTCATTTTGTTTTGGCTTGGTATTAAATCGCACTAGACAAAGAAATTAAAGAATTATTTATAATTTAGAAACATTTATTTTTGTAAAGCAGGTACTTACTTTTAGCTGATTTTTTCATTTTGATCTATTTTGTAAAAATAGGTCAGGTAGTTTCTTTTATCGATGGTATAAATCAATCAGATTTAGATGTTTATATATTATAACTAAAAACTACCACAACACTGCACAAGATAAACTTGGTTATTAGAACATTTTCAGTTAAAAATGCTATAAATATCAAACAAATAACTAGTAATTGAATAATTCATAAAATTATTTGATTAAATGGTTTCTTAGTTGTACATATTTGATGTAAAGAAAACAATTTTCAAATCCAGTCAAGAAAGACGAAGTTAGTATTAATGTTTATACTGTTCACTGGGTAAATGACAAATGTAATTGTGAATTCGTAAATCGTAACGACTGATTATAAGATTGAGTCCTAATCCTAAATACTATCGATAACTGAATAGTGAATAATGAAGATGAACTATTATACTTCGTACTTCACTACTTTAGTAATATAAAAAAACCGTTAAAAATAGTCATGTTTCGTGATTAATGTTGGTTACACTGTGATAACAGATTACACTTTTGAAAATGTTTTGTTAGTTTCCACTGGTGTTATCAAGGTATGTTTAATAACAATGGGTGTTATTATAAACATTAGACATTCAGACGAAAGTACAAGACACAAGTTGTAGGAACCATATAGTAAGTAATAAGTATGCAACACTGAACACAATGATATAACTACGCAATGCATATTATTCCATTAAGTCGAGACTGTGCCGTAACTGTTCCGTAAAAGTATTGCTAAATCACTCGTTTGTTTATAATTGTCATCAGTCATCACGGACTATAGTCTTATACAAATTAAAAATACTTAATAATAAATATTACTACTATTAGGTCTTCTAAGGTCTAACTTTCAAAGATCACAGACCGTGGTTGTTATTAGTTATTACTGTTTTATTGGTGAGTGGTGGTACATATACTTTAATTGTTCTCATATACAGTGCTTTACCTCCGTCCAATTATTGAAGTATACTAAACGACTGAAAATAAATTTGATACCCACATTTACAAATATAATTCTATCTAAAATCGTGATAAAAGGACACCTAGTAGAAGTCAGAATAAAATAAAAATTAATCTTAAATAATTATAATGGACTTGTTTCTAGGCGGATAAGTGTATTTATTTATCTTATAGTAATATAGTATTTTAAATCGTTATTAGGAGTCATTGACCTATAACTTATTGAATATATTAAACTTATTGAATATAGTTAAAAAAAGCTGATTGACTATCCAATGACTAAGGTTATAATTATTTAATAACATTTGACAGTTAATGCTTATGTCAGATTTGTGAAATTTGGGTTTGGATGCCGTGAACAGTAATAAGTAATTTTAAAATGTTAATAAAATAAAGTCTAATGAATGTTTCAATTTCAAACCATACACCTAATGGCTACGTTCAGATGTAGGCAACAACGTGAAATGGGCCACAAATCACTATATATTATCAAAATAATATTAACGTGCCTTCGTTGAATTTTTCAAAACCCCTTGAAATCATGATCATCCCAACGGATCGAACTTGATACCGACAGTAAACCAACAATTCCTCAAAATTAGATAAGACTTGAATCTTAATAAGTCTTATCTATCAATGAACTATAAATCTATTCCCTGTTGATTGCTTTAAGCTTAAACATTAAGGAACTCAAATTACACTATCTCTGTAAGTCTTGTAATATATTATTTTATTAAGTTCACTTATTGTAAACGTTAGTTTTTCCCAAAATGTTATGCCTATTTAAATCATGAATTCAGTCCAGTTGTAGGTTTGGAAATTAAAATCTCTCAGCTAATGCTATAATAATCTATGGTCTATACTTTACTCTCCTCAAAATCAAATGGTTTGATACTGAATGACATTAAAACCCAACAACATAGTGTCTAAACCATTAGGCCATGGCTTAAAGTTTAAACTATTTATTGATAATAACACTCATGTAAATAGCGGTTGAATGACCCATATCTTGTGGAAGCCTATGAAAATTTTATTAAAACTCTACGTTGTACATACGTTTTAATGAATATATACATAAAATACAAATGTATAACGTAATATATTATAATATAACGAGAATCGTTCACTCAAAGGTTTGAAAAATCACAAAAGCGCGGGGTCTAGTGGTAGGTCGGACCACAGAACTCGGACTGGACATTTGGTGTCACTGGTTACGGTTCATACCGTTGCTCCGTGTCCGTATTCCCCGTTTTCAGTTTGTGATTGTCGCCGATCATGTATGGTAGCTTTGCGCGTCCGTGAAACATGTGCTGTCCGCTTAACGTTGGCCGACCGTCGATGTTGTTATTATTGTGCATCCGTCTGTCTGATTATAATGTCAAATACGTTTACTGTTGAAAAAAAATCGGAAACCAAATCCAATCCTCAGCACTCGCCCACCGTCCGGGTACAAGCCGAATTGTTCGAACCCACCGACAACAGATATCCGGTGTTCAATTATCAGAAGTTACTCATCGAAGAGGTAAGTGCAACGAAGTCGAGACCATACATGTTAGCAATGCACGCATATATACCTTTTACACACATATATGCACTCACACACGCACTAACACCCGCGTATCCCCCGCGTAGGTACGTATTGCAAATATTCAGTAACGAGCGATCTACGTGTAATATCGAAGCGTAAACTCAATTATTATTGCATTATTATCAGACGATGATTGTGAATCATGGCACGTCGTATCTACGGGTTCCGTAGGTAGGTGCAAACGTCGAGATCGTCGGTCTATCAATCAAACGTTCTTGTAGATTCGCGGTTGACGAATAATGACCGCTGGTCTTGTCGCTATCGCCACGATAACAGTGTGGCGTCGTCGCGTCCTCCCGATTCACGATGATGATACCCACGACATCCCGACTTTCCCCGTTGTGTACTCATCGGTACGACTCGATGTGTCGTGTCCACGCGCTGTGTATGCATCTCATTGTGTGTGACTGGCCGTTTTCAAATCCTCGTTGCATTTTCAACTAATTTTTGGCAAAAGTAATGACTTCCGAGATTATTTTTCTTTTTTTCCGCGGGGTCGTACTTTTATTTTTCAATAGCATTGAATTGAAATTTCGTAGACTTACTAAAAATATCTAGATTTTTTTTTATTTTGAGCATCCAGAAAAATGTAAAAATCAAAGTATCACATTATAATGCTGTGTCTTAAAATATTTTATTTATTGTTAATATTTTAATTTTTTTTTTTGAGTACCAACCTATGTTTATCTTTTTGGTAGGTTTTATTGTTATATTTATTAATGTGGAACGTTTTATCACCAAATAAACAACAATGTTTTGCTTATTTGAATAGTATACCTACTATTATATAAAATATATTTGTTGGGTTAGTTTTTTCAAATTTTTGAAGAATAAAATTATCAGATTAAAAAATACTGTTATCCTAAATTATGATCCGTATCTACAATTTATAATTTTCCTACAACTTTTTTTTTAATCTTCCTATTTTTGCTAGTAAACATTTAGTTACTAAGAATATATTTTTTTAAATATTAGGTAGAATATATCTAAGCAATATAAATTGACCTAGCCCACCTTAGTTTCCCAATGTCCTGACATAATGGCATTACCACTTGCCCCTTTCCAAATTGTGTTCATGTTAACTTTATAACATATATTTTTAGCTGACTAACAAAATTTCATTTTTTTCCCCTAGAATTATTATATTCCGAAAATGTTGTTACTCTTTGTGAATTAATGATTGTTAAACGTATCTAGTTATTTCTTTACATACTTATGAAGTGTTTAATGGAAGAATTTTACTAATTTCAAAAATTTTAAAAACTGTACATCTGCATCAGATTACTATACATTTTATATTTGCCATCATCATTAGTAATTATTAATGATTTTCATGACTTGTGTAAAAAATTCTTCCAAGATTGTTAAATACAAAACTAGGTACCTACAGTCAGCCTTTTAAATAAATTGTCTTTGTTCTTAATATAGGTACATACAAATAATAATTGAAAATACTACCGTCCTAGATTATTTTTCTCTTAATGTACTAATTAAAACTTATTATACTTATGGATAGATTTCTGACATTTAATTTTTTTTTTTATGTTTGCATTCTAATGTCTTGAAAAAAATACTTTTTTAATTTAAATATTTCTCTTTTTAAACTTTTTATAGGGTATATACCTACATTTATTTTCTTTTTAACAATTTACAATTAATTAACTGTATGATAACCAAATACAAATAAATCAAGTACAGGGTCTGGTATTGTATTCAAGTATATTATTATTATTTGTTACACATTTAGTATAATCTGTTTTCATAATATTGTTATTTGTTAGTGCACATTTCTACTATCTATCAGTGTAGCCACACATTTAAGTGATAAATAAAAACATTTAATCATTAAATGATTTAGTAGTTGGCAAGGTGGGTGTAATAATATATCCACTTTGGTACCCAATGGTGGGAAATTGTTGATCCATAGATAATTTAAATTTAATTTAAAAAAAGTAAAATTCTCTTTTGTTAATGATTCAAATTTTTGTCATAAACCACCAGAAAAAAGAATGGACTATCAATATAGTTTTGTATTTGCTGCTTTTGGTTATGTGCAAATGTCTAACCTATTATTTAATATTTAGTATAGGCAAACAAGTTGCAGGGGCATACTTAATTCCAGTTTAAAAATGGCCACATGCTACCTACCACCTTTCAAAATTATTGTAAATATTCAACTGTTATTTTAAAAGTTTATTAAATATTGTTCATAATCTTGATAGATGTATTAGTTATTATTAGGGTTGGGATTTATATGTAATAAAAAACCAAAAATATGTACATATATATGTAATTAAAATTGCCAAAATATGTAGTATAAAATAAAAAATATGTAGTATAAAATAAAAAATATGTGGTATAAAATAAAAAATATGTTCATAATTGAAATACAATAAATTGATGTTTAATCAATTGTAAGGGAAACAATGACAAACCATATATTGTTTTAAATTTTCAAAATTAAATGTACGGCGATTTGGTCTTAACACTGACTTATACCTACTAAAGGAGCGTTCCACATCACAAGATGTTATCGGTCCATACTTCATAGCTGTTATTTCACTAGGTGAAAGATTGAGCTCCATCGTGTCTTCATCCGCAATACCACAAAGAATGTTTCTTATACATTTAATGGTCTTCAATCCCAAATTTCTTTTCCCTTGGAAATTGATGCTGCATGTTCAGAATCCAACATAGATACTATATTTTTAATTTCATCATAAAATTTGGAATAATAGTTTACGGCTTGTAACCATGTCCCCCACCTTGTTATAATTGGCTCTGGAGGAAGCGGGATGTTTGTCAAAAATTACGAAGTATGTAAATAAAAACGAAAATTTTACAAAGTATGTAAAAAATATGTATTTATGACGAAATATGTAAAAATATGTAAAATAAAATATGTCTTATTTTATTGTAAATCACGTGAAACGAATTTATCATTTGCAATAATTAATTTATCGTGTTTCACTAAAAATATGTATTTACATACAAATCCCAGCCCTAGTTATTATAAAGTTAAATGTGAGACAGATACTTATATTTACTGGATTACAAAAAAAAAAAATTAAATTTAGTAGGTACTCTACTTTTATTTTTTGATGGATTAAATTTTGTTATGGGAACATCCTAGTTCAATTTAATTTGCTATTAAAGATTTACAAATTATGAAATAATATATTAATAAAATTAGATAAATTCTATATTTTTAAATTCCTTTCATATTCTATTTATCCGTCCTTGACGTTTCCGATAGGTACAACAATTGATTTAGATACATGAAAATGCACAAAAAAAAATATCTGCTGAATAATTAAAAGTGGAAAAGGGGTAAGTCCTTATTTGGAAGACAGAAATTTGTATTCTCACAGGATCACCCTTAAGTGGTACAAGGAAATCTCAAGTATTCAAAATGATTGTCTTCAAATATATTTAAAAATTCCAAAAATCTGAATTTGAATAAATGCATTATTAAAGCATAAAAATAGGGCGAGCATGCCTTATAAATCATCCTGTTTAATAAAGTGATAACAATGTCTTGTTTGTTTATTACAAATAATATAAATATTATACAATTTTGTTACAGAAAAAACGTCGAAGGAGAGATCAGCAATCTTATGCACTTGAAGAAAATGATGAATCTTTAAAACAATTGGCAGACCATTATGAACAAAAATATGTAGGTTTTCGTGATTGAATTTTTCATTAAATTTTAAATTGTAACTGTAAATTAATCAGTAGGTAAAGATCATAGACCTTATACTAATAGTCATGAAGTGTTGCATACTGAGCATGGAAACTTAAGACGGTGATTGATTCACTCAATGTCTGATTGTGCAGGATAGTACGGTAAGATGCATAGATATATAAATAACTGTATTTTGTCGCCAAGACAGCCTACACCACTGTGAACTGTTTGCATGCCACTCAAAATGCTGTTGTTACATACAGTTCTTGTCTATTAGTATAAGGTTTATGGTAAAGTTTAGTTATGTTCATAATAATTTCTATTTTATACATAGCAGATATAGTAACACTCAAAATTCAAAAAAAGAACAATTAAATCAAAAAAAGTCTTACAAATTATTTTATTCATTTAAAATGCTCTATATTCATTCCTTTTATTGCCTTTACCTAATTACATGATAATTCTTTTAACAGTTCACTTCATATTGTTTGAAGTTATTATAAAACAACATTTTTTATCATTTGAATTTTTTTTAGGAAAAAATGCATTTTATTTTCATACTCCAATGTGCAATACTATTTTAATCACACAAAATTGAATTATAGCATCTCGTTTTTTGTCATAATTTTGTTTAATTTGTTTTTAACAGGCAGGGGTTAGTGGTGTTAAGAAAAAGAAAAAGAAAAAAACCGCCTTCTACAACTATTCTGAACTTGCTGCTGGTTATGATGAAAATGATTCATTCATTGATAATACTGAAATTGTAAGTATAATGTATATCAAGTATTACTAATATAACTAAACTTAATACTAGGTAAACCTATTACCAAACACAATTGTTGGGAAAAATATAAATAATTATATTCAACGCATATTAAATAAATATAATTAATAATTATACATCTTTCAGATTATAATTTTGCTATTAATTTAAAGTTTTTACTAAATTATACCCTATATATTACACGGAATGAAAGTATTCTTTATAATCTTTTATAATAAATTAATATACATTTTACTAATAATTTTTTTTTGTGTAAATTATTATTTATTAATAATATTATTAATCTTTAATCATAGTGTGATGAAGTCATGCCAAAAGAAGTTGAAACAAAACATGGTGGTTATTATGTAAATTCTGGTTCTTTAGAATTCAAGAAAGTTTATGTGTCTGAAGATTCTGAAGAAATAAAATCTAGTCAACCTCGCAAGGTATAGTGTAATATCATATATTATATGCTGGTACATTTTTAAATTGTTGTCATTGTTATGTTATTCAATAAATATCTTATGTTTTAAGAGTTTAACTATGTTCACATTTTTAGCATTTTATAAACACTGTATTAGAAGATAGTGACGAAAAAATGCCAACTTTTGCTGTTTCAAATAATTCAGAAAAAAATTCACTAACCGAAACTAAGGTATTTCTAAACAACTATTATTATTTATTTATTGTTAAAATTTATCTGAATATTGCATTATTATGTTATAAAGACTTCTGAAACATCTGATGATTCGTCTTGTTCTGATGATGAAAAAGAATCTTTAAAGCCTTGTACACCAACACTTCCAGTGAATGGCAAAGTCAAACGAAAACAGTCAAATGATTCTGATAGTGCCAGTTCTATTATTCCACCAAAAAAAAAGAAGATCAGTACTGTTAAATCATTGATACAAGAAAAAAAAGTTCTGATACCAGAGTGCAAGCCAAGTATTTCAATTTTTGTAACTTATACATATTTAAAAATAGCATATTCCTGTTACCTTATATCATGTCATTATCATAATATTATATTCACTGTTGATTATTGTTTATTTTTCAACTAGTATAAGAGGTCTGGCTATTAAATAACGAGACTGCGTGCGCAGAGAGCGTCCTGAAGAGGTTAGGGAAAACCCTAATATAGCGCTGATTAGCTGGAAGTGTCTATTATGCCAGTACAAAAACAGGTTGTTGTTGGTGCATTAGTATGTTTCCTGTAGCGGTTAAAGACGGATGTGTTTTTTTTCTTTTGCCGAAAATGATGTGTGACGAAAAACATGGGCAACAGATCAACGTAACATTTCTCGTTAAACTAAAAAAAAACTCCAACTGAGTACTATAAGTTGTCAATAGAGTCCTATGATGAGGATTCCCTATTTCGGGCACTTGTTTTCGAGTCGCATAAACAATTTTCTGAAGGTCGAGAGTTCACCGTTGATGACCAACGTCCAAGTCGACTTGTCTCTGTTTCGACGCTGCAAAAAAGGGCTCAAATGAATGAAATTGTGCGAAAAGTTCATCGTATGAGCATTCAGAAGAATGTTGAGGTTGTAAACGTCGATAAAGAGCCTGTCAGAAAAATGTTACACAAAAGATTGAACATGAAGAAAGTCTGTGCGTAGTTGGTCCCAAAAAATTTGACTTCTGATCAAAAACTTGAAACGTTATTTGGCCGCTAGAGGTACTCCCGTGCTCGAACACACGACTGAACACCCTGCGACTTTAACTTGTTTTCCTAGATCATATCTGCCTTAAAAAGAACCTGGTTTGAGTCAGTCTGTAGAAAAGGTGAAACGAAAATCAGCAGAACTCCTAAACGGTCTTATGAAAACAGACTTTCAGCACTGCTTCAAGCAATGGAAGAAACGAATGAAACAGTGTGTGGAGAGGGGAGGAGAGTATACTAAAGGGGAACATTTGGTTGTGGAATAATTTTTAAAATAAAACCATTTTTCATAAGCAGTCTCGTTATTTAATAGCCAGACCTCGTGTACCTAGTTAGTTGGTATTAGATTGCTTATTTATATTTTGAAAGATTCCAGTTCCATAAATATTTTTTTTAAACAAATTAGCTTGTGTTTTTGTGAAATTTTTTAATAACACTATTAGTTATATTATATTGGTCAAAATAGAGTAACCAAACATATGTAAAATTAGTTCAGTAACCATAAAAAAACTTTAAATTATAATTTAGGTTGTTCAAAAGATACTCAACCTTTATCTTCTGATGAAGCACCTGCAACAGAAAATAATGTTAGTTCTATTAATGATACAATTGAATCTGTGATACATGCAGCTTGTTCAAAACCTCCAAATGTATCATGTTAGTATATTATAATTTAGATATAGATTACTTTAACAATTGAATAATTTAAATGTTATCAATTTCAGTGAGTTCAGAGAACGATACTGTTAAAAGTACTCAGATTGTAATAAATCCCCCAATCAGTATTGATAAACCAGTATCCAATGGTGTTCATAATGCAACAGAAAAACTTCCTGAAATAATAGTGGAAATTATTGAATCAATTAAGACTGAAGCTCAAATAGCAATCCAAAATAATTTAAACATTTTTTCAGAAGAAATAAACTTAGATCTTTTAAGGTATGATATATATACTTCTTCTTTAACCTTTATTTTATTTATTTGTATAATTATTGATATCAAATTAAATCCAACATAGTAATTTAATTATTAATTAATGTGCATTGTTCATTAAAATAAAAATTTTACATACCAATTTTAATGAACATACTTAGCTATTGAAGAGGGAGGTAGATTGAAACCTAGATAAAATATGTTATGGTAAAATATTAATTATATAGACTATATATAAATATTAAATACCCAGTCTATACTCCTTTCAGGGTACATACTTAGTACTTACTCACACTTTTATAGACAGAGCCGCCACTTACTGTCTGATCCCCCAGGCATCCAAGCAGTTGAATCTTAACTTGAATATAGAGTATAGCTTGGGCCATGTAAACTTCAATTATTTTTTCTGATACTTATTTTTAGTAAAATAATTACTAATTACTTTTTTTTTTGATACAATTTTTATGTTTTTTTTTTGTTCTTCTATTTGAATTTAATTAAAAACAATGCACAAACATTATTCTACATTATGTTATATGACTTCACTGCACAAAAATAACACTAAAAACTGACTTGTTACTTTTTTTTTTTTATTATTATTATAAGATCCGTGGGCTTTGTAGGCTATCTTTATCTACAGATATTTACAGAATCATAATTGTTGACAGTTTTAACATGACACATTATCAGCTTATGATATTTTTTTATACATGTTACATTTTTAAATTACAAGTATAATTATTTATATATTAATAAATTATTAATGTTATGTTATATAACATCATCATTTCCAAATGATTTTCTTTGATATACATTTAATTAAGTAACCATATTTAATTATTTTTGTAGTTTCAATTACTTTTTTTATAATTAAATTAAATTATTATATATGTAATTCATTTTATAACATAAATATTTAAATAATATACTAAATAGAAAGTTAGTTTATTAGAGATTTATCATGCTATTAACGTGTTACTAACACAGCATAGTCATTTTTACTTTCAAAGTAAATTACATTTTATTCTGCTATTTTTAATATTAGAGTGAACTTATCTATTTTAAATTTCAAGCGTAAGAATATGATCTAGGGTCACAGGTGTTTTTTTATTACAATTTTAAAGCAAGTTATGTATATTTCTAAACTATGTAAAAAAAAATTACATTACCTATTCTAACGTACAATATTCTATATTTGAAACATTTGAGTATAACATCCTTAAATGATAATTGCTCAAAACGTTATCCATAATCCATATGATGACTATGTACATACTTTCATTAAATTATGTATTTTTTTCAATTAAAAATGTTTTTATTTGCATTTAAGTTAAATAATAACAACCATTTTTTATTATATATTTTTAATATTCATAAATTGGATATTATTATTTAATATATTATTATTATGTTTTAGTCTTGAATATCAAAAAGAATTAATCACATTTAATGCTCAACCTGTCTATGCAACATTAGCTGAGCATATGTTATGTGACAAAGAAAAGCTTGTTAAACAAGTTAATCTGCTGGTTGATTTTGAAGAAGAAAAAATTACTGAACCAATTGAAAGGTAAAACGTTTAAACAGTAGAATATTTATAGACTTTTAAAATTATATTTTACATGTCTAGGTTAAAGAATGCAATTGAAAAAATATTTCCATCAGTTATGGAACAATATGATCTGGAATGTAATAAAATTTTAGATCAAAGGTATGTCAAGTTTTTTTAATGCTATTAAATATTTTAAGTTTTAAACAAGCATAAGTTTTAATATTATTGTTTGATTGGCATGGCAAGCAAATGTCATACTCTTAAAGAAGTAAAGAAGTTTATTTAAAAACAGTTTTTGTCACCTACGCAAATATTAATTAATTTTTGATGCTGGTTGGTATTATGTTGGAAAATTATATTTTTCTATTCAGTGGATAGTGAATACTTAATTTTTCTCGGCGGGGGATAGCTATCAAAATAGTTACTTTTCAATTTGAATTAATATAAATTGATGTATTGATATGTTTTGCCTAATTTATCAAATATTATCTGTTAGGTTGGTTACTCTACTAATCGATGAAACAGTTTGGTGAATCTAAAAACCTAGAATAGCATGAACAGTTGATTGTTGATTTCTGTCAGTCACTGATTATCTATATTGAACTCTATATATCAGGACCCATACACAAATATTTAAAAAATTAAAATTCTTGCGTTAATGCATTACTGATAAGTTTCTTACATGAATTTTGTTTAACAATCAAAATTGAGAGTAAAATATGTACAAATGGTAAAGTAATTAACTACATGAATCATGATGGTTAAGTTACCCAATTACTATTGTGGCGATATAGTGATAAGATTTAGAAGCAGGACAAAAAAATA
Organism: Myzus persicae; assembly: GCF_001856785.1. Classification (NCBI taxonomy): domain Eukaryota; kingdom Metazoa; phylum Arthropoda; class Insecta; order Hemiptera; family Aphididae; genus Myzus; species Myzus persicae. The sequence continues at coordinate 63,976 of NW_019104241.1, forward strand.
GTTAACTATGTGGTGGTTGGAGCAAATGTAATTTCAATCTTGGAGAAAATCCAGCCCTCGCCCTAAAATGAATGAAATACCTCACTTCACATCCTCACTACACAATATATTATTTAAAATAAAAAAAATTAAATAATATGATTATCTAAAATAGTCATTGTGAACCACATTCATAAAAATTTAGTTAATAAGCTTTAATAAACATTGTTATTCTCAACTGTTTGTTATTGAGTATTGCCATTATTAATACATTTATTACAAACAAAATTTATTGCATCACTAAAAATTACCACGAAAAAAATGTATTTGATTAATTTTTAAAAAAGTGGTATGTTCTGAGTTCAACTTACTGTGTACATGCCACGGTCATAAATATGGAGCTGAAAATGGAATATTAAGTAATAACAATATTTTTGAGTTTGTTATGGAGTACTAAACATAATTTTTTTGTTCTATGTGTTTAAAATATTTATATGGATGTATATATATCATAAATTATGTATATGTTAAAGCTGTTTTTATTATGAATTTTCCTAGGACTGTTAATGGAACTTCTAATGATGGATTGAAATCAAAACCTGGACCTAAACGACCACGTCGTAAATTTCCTTGGAATGAAGAATTTAGGTATAATATAATATTATAATTTTTGTTGCACTACTATATCAATATCTTAAACACCTAAAAATAATCTATAGTCAATTCCACTAGAATCAACCGATTCTCGTAAGCGCTGCACATCTCCTACCAACTAGGTACTCGATGTTAGCTTGATTACGTGGTTCTTGACGCACCAATCAAATTATTTGAGATGTGTGTTAAGTGATTATTCTCTTGTGGAATAGAGTATATAAATGTATGATTATCATTTTGAATCTAGCAGTATCTTGCATACTTGAACTTATTGATTTCTATGTAGCTGAATAAGAGTACACAGGATGTAACAGAGAGATATTTCAAATGACATATTTTGTGTTCTAATCAATATTTTTAAATTTTTTTTTATAAACTTTGATTTTATTAGTATGTTAAACAAATGCATACATATTAAGAACAATTGGGTTATACTTTTACAATTAATCTACAATATTGTTTCATTTTTTTTTTCAGAACATTAGTACGAGAAATTATTAATATCCGAAAAACTACCTATTCCAAAATCAAAAGATCCCACTCGATAGATACGTTTATACAACAGTTTTTAAATAATCAAATCAAACCATTATGGCCAGTTGGGTGGATGAAATCTGCTAATATTGTAAAAGAACTTAAAGTAAAAGAAAAGGATACCAGGTATTGTTTTATTTTTTTATTCATACTTTTGTAAATATAATATTTGTATCTGTTTATCATATTTATCTTTAAGTTTTGAATTTAATGATTAAATGTTAAGTTTAAAAAAATATAATTGCCAAAGATAATTTGAAAAAAAATTTTGCAGGCCTAAATTACCAAAAAAACAACCATTACAAAATAGTCCAATTAAATTGCTAAGTGCTATTAAATTAGCTTCTGAACATAAAGTATCTAATTCTGCCATGAACAAATTGCATAAGTGGAATAAGCGAAAATCTTCAAAAATGTCCGACATTAATACTGGAACAACTACTAAATCTACTAGTCAAACTCCATCTCCAACACCATCTACAACTTCTGCTTTAAAGCAATTTTATAGTCCTCCTCACACAGTAGCCATTAGTACTATAAGTAATGATACATGTCCTTATCAAGCTACCATTACGACTACGGCAATTAATGGCTGTAAACAAAAAGAATCTGAGAACAACAGTGTTATTGTAAAAACAGAAGCACCTAGTGGAGATATATTAGATTTATCACCAAATAAATCCTGTGCAATGCCATTTGCATATAGCAAATTAAAAGATGTAACTGTAATTTGCAACAATACCTCAAAAGATAATAACAACCCTTCAAAAACGGTAAGAATGAATAACGTTTGAATATGTTAGTTTTCTATCCACCAAAACAAAAATATTATTTTAAATAAAGTTACTATTTTTTTTTTTTTTTTTTATTTATATTGTTTTAAAGAATTATATGTTCAAAATACAATTAATTNTTTAATAAAATAATATGTTCAAATTACAATTAATTTTATACATTTTAAATTAATCAATAGTATTACACCTTTGTTTATGAATGCTTTTGATCAATTTACAAAACTATTAATATATTAATGTACACATTGGCTATAGTTATTTTCCTTATTTCACACTTATTTATTATATTCTGTTTTATGCATGTAACAGGCTATATCTAGTCACATAGTAACTTACAGTTTTTTATTGACTTGATTTTGCACTTAAAGGTGTTTGTTAATGGTTTTTTATTAATATGTTGTATTGTGTTAATATTCATATTTTTTGAACAGTTTTTTGGTGACCATAATTTTGTACTGATAATCCATAACTGTAAAAATGAAGGATTTGATTTTATCTGTAATTACTAATTATATTTTATTGATTGTAATGAAAATAGTGACACAGGAATTTGAGTTACTTAAATGACCAAAACATTTATTGTGTCTATTAAGTAAAATTAAAAGAAATAATTTGCATTTAAATAAAAATACTAAGTGTTTTCTTACAACTTTGTGTATTTTGGTTAGCTTAGTTAGCATGGTTATTTTAAAATTACTAGATAACTAATTCCTTGTCAGTGAAAGCACATCAATAGTGTAGATTAGGTTAGTGGCAATGTAAATAAAAATGCCTTAAAGATAATTTAAATAGAGGCAAGAAAAGTTTTAGTTTCAAAAAATAAGTTCAATAGTTTAACTTAATTTATACCGCTGGGATCAGCCCTTCACCAAGTAACTTGATTGTAATTTGTACACATTTATAAAATAATGTTGTGTATTTAATATAATTTATTGGATAAAAATTAATATTTTTATAAAATCAGTTATTGGAAATTTTACCTACTTTAAATGAGGCTGATTGATTTATGGTTAGAAGACAATATATTGTGCATGGTTGCCATCTTTTAGTTGCCGGGTTGCATGAAAAATGTAGACCAATCATGGGCCTCTAAATCATGTTTAAAGAACCATTAGCTCTCAAGCTCACTAATAATTCATTAAATGTTTAGTAATTGTTAATGTTACCCGGCACTAGTGTCATTAATTATGTTGCATTTGACTTCAGTATTACATATGGTCCTATCTCTAACTTATTATTAAATATTATCCAGTTGATAACTTAAAACAAAATACCTTAGTAAAATTGTAATCATTTTGGAAAATTATTGTAACTGTTTTATTATGCCCTTTTTGACAACAAGTAATTAAGTAATTCAAATATATTTAAAATCTTGAAATATACCACCTTTAATTGTTGCAGAGGTTGAAAATAAACCTATTCAACTAAACACATAAATAAACTAAAACTAATGTAGTTAAATTTTCAATAATGTTAAATAAAATGTCCATAGTTAATATTATAATGAAGGTAAATCGAAGAGTAAGGTTTGACTGATACTTTATTAAAGTATATTATAGTACATTGACTTAGATTTGTTATACATTTGAGACATGGCACATGGTTTTTGTTCATTGCTTAATGACTAATAACTAAAAAATAATATATTAATGATATGGATGCGGATTGTTTAATCTAACATTTCCACGGTAATGGTTTTCTGACTAGTATTTGTTTGAATTAGATAATTATACCATATTTATATTTCCATTGATAATTTAAATTCACCTGATATGTTCTATTATGGACTATTATTTTTATATTAAATAATTTTTTATTTGTGATAACTCTCAGTTGTGCAGTTTTATTGAATTTATGTTATATTATTCCCTAACCCCTTTAATATTCTTATTTCCTGGTTGCAGTGTTAAATAATATTGCAAATTGCATATGGCACCCACAGATGGAATTTCAGGTGGGGATACATTTGCTAATTATTTTGAAAATTACAGACTTGCCCCGTAATTATAAATTATTGTGTAAGAAGTTGCCCCTGATGGGCATTAACTTCTGAGTAAAATAGAAATAGAAATGATATAACTATTGTTCATATATTTATTTTAAAGAACCTTATCTAACTTGTGAATAAATTCACCACATTAACAATTGAACAGACAACAAGTAACAATGACATAGATTTTATCTTTATGCACAACTTGTCTTTATCATGAATATGTATATCTTAGTCCTAAGTGAGTAGTAATTTTGAGGTAAATTCCACTTAGTTGACTTAGTATATTTAAAAAAATTAGGTTTGGTCAATATTTTGAACATATTTGCAGGATTTACAAATTAGTCCAAAGCACATGACTCACCAGCCAATTTCGCGAAAGCAAAGATTGCTTCAGGAATTGCATAATAAACCTATGCTTGACCAACAAAAGTTATCAACCAATATTTTTACTGTTGATCGACCGAGCACAAAACCAAAAGTTGGTTTGCATACATATATTGCATATCATATGTTAAGTAAACTAAAACATTAATTGTTGTTTTGTATTTGTTAATTAAGGATGACAATTCTATTTCGTCGTCAAATAAATTAGACTGTATAAAAGTTGACGAAAAGTCGACTGCTAAGGATATGTTAAGTCAAATTATCAATGAATCTTTAAAGGACAATACATCGCCATTACCTACACAATTTACAACTAATAATTTCTATAAAATTGTATGTGGTTAATAATGGTTCATTTTGCTTAGTATTATTTTAATATTAAATTATCATATTTTGGTGTTCAGAAAGATGAGTGTAAATCACCAACCTCAGTCGTAGCCAAACAAGAAATCAAAAATGAATATTCAGATTGGCCGCACAACGATCGTAACACACCATCTAGAACTCCATCAAGCCACCGATCGTCCAGTGCTGAACTTGCAGAGAAAGAAGCACAAGAAGTAATTAGAGACTTGTTAGTGTTGAATCAATTATCTTGTTCATCACGAACCACTAAAGATAATACTTACAAAAAACATCAATCAATCTATTCCACTCATTCACCTGACACGCTGGTTAGTTCACCGCTAGGAGTCATCCATCATCCAGCTTATAGAAATTCCTATAGTACAGTATGTATTGGTTGAATTGCGAGAGTTGAAAGTGATTTTATTGGTTTAAATAAAAATTGGGCATTATTTTTTTAGTCAAACAGTACAATGGGCAAATCAACACACGGTACAACAATAGGCATACCAAAAATGAGTATTGGTTTCCAGGATGAGTTCCTTAAGCATATGGTGAAAACTGAAGAACCCAGTGCACGGTTAACTTCAGAAAGTTTTCAGTAATTACTTATTGTTCTTAGACATAGGGAGTTTGTTTTTTTAATTGATCACTTTTGCAGAAAACATGGTGTACCACATTATGGTCTAATACAAACTAATTCCCAAACGTCCGATGTAAGTCGATTTATTATTGGCACACTTCTAAGAACTTAACTTTGACAAGCTACATTAATATCCATAAATATAAATTATTTCAGAACTTATTTCAACAACAATTTTTTTCAACATTGAATACAAAATCGAATAAAGATAATATGAATCATAATTCAATAACATACAGTAGTAAGTTAATTTAGTATGACTAACATTTAATTTGAATTAATTAAAATATTACATTTCAGATAAAAACGAATAGAGTAAATACATTTATATGTACTAATATAGTACGATATTATTCTATAGAGATATTTGATACAGTCATTAATATCTTAAATTCACTATCTAAGATTAATATTATTTTTGTTTTTATTTATATAACTAGTATTATATTAAACAAGTAGTATTATAATTATTGAGGATAGACCTCGTGATTTATGTAAAAAAAATAATATATGTACATTAGGTATATTAAAAAAAATAAATGTTCATGTATATAATATTGTATCATCCATATTTATTTGCTCAGTGTACATTCCATTAAAGTCCATCCTATACATAACAAGGACATATTAATGTTAGTACATTATTGTTAACTATATGTTATAACCTTTTTTTTATAGGCATTGTCATAAGTTTAATTTTGTATTGTATTTTCTTACCTGTACAAAAAGTTGTATATAATATTACCACTGTCTAAACGACTCATTTTTCTTATACATTTTAAGAGGTCAATCATTGCAGCTGTAAATTTGTTTTCTAATATTTGTATATTTTTTTCAAAATCCAGTTTCAGGTCATTAAGATTACTTTGGGTCAACTGAAACAGTATAAATTAATCTTTTAGACATGTTTAATGCAACATTTAATGATTAACATAAAACACCAATCTAAGTTTAAGTACAATAAATAAAAAAAAGATGATTTTAGTACAAATTTATCAGAGTTAAAGAATTTTATAAATAACTATAAGTGATAAGATTCTTGAATATAATAAATACATATTTAACAATATTATAATTTACATTAATAGAGACTTGATTAAAACAATGTTGAAAACAAAAAATCACAAATACATGTGAAAATGATGTGAAAATTGTTTTTTAATTAGTAGTGCTCTGGGATACATTTTTTATGAGTTATAAAGTTAGTTAGCTTAATATTAAAATTAATAAAATGTAAATTTTAAAAATACATTTGAGTGTATAAATAAATAGTTTCAACTGACAAAATATCAATTAATCTTTTCAAAGAAAATAGTGAAAACTCATTCAGAACAGTACTAATAATTTATATAATACATCAAACCATAATTATAATTGATGATTAAATATTAACACTAATGCACGTTAATTGTGAACATGTTGTGCGGATCATACAGGCTATTAAGAAAACTTTATTTCTGCAACTGTTTTGCAAAACTAAACAGTCGTGTGTATTGTCTAGCCTCATATTTTAATGAAGACAAATTAACTTTAGTTTGTGACAGTACAACAGAAAAAGGATGCTTTTGTTACTTGTGGATACATATTATGTAACATAGGTACATATGGTATAATACTGTAAAGTTGCCCTTAATACTAAATCTATTAAAGCAGCAACTAAATAGACATTTACAAAGAACCGAAATAGATACTTAACAAAATTAGTTTCTAAATAATAGTTTCTTAGTAAGAATATAATAGGACTGAGTTAACAATAATCAAAATATAATTTAACTTACCAAAATATAATCACTGAACTCTGTACATAACTCTAATAAATATCGGCTACTTTTCATTAAGTCCGGATTGGTAACCATACAATTTTTTAAACAAAGGTTTAAAAACTTTTGTTGTTCATCTAATAGCTCGTCAACATTTTTCACCTTGATAAACATAACACTTAATTATAATGTTAACAATTTTATGAAATGTAAGTACTTTGTATTGAATAGCAGATGTAAAAGCTTGCCACTGTGTCTCAATTACTTCTTCAAACATATAATATTCGAGGTTTTGAACAAATAATAACATGTTTTGCCTTAAGTTAAAAGCCTTTTTGTGAGTTATTGCTGAAGAATTAGGCATCTTTTTTAAATGTTTATCACATAGCCATACTCTATAACAATTTAAAGATTTTAATTAATACAAATTTAGCTTTAATGGTTGCAACAACAAAGACTTGTTACCCTAGCACATGCAATAATAAAAAAATTAAAGATTACGGTGATTAATTTTATAACCTCTGCTATATACATAAAAAAATTAAAAATTCTTAGGGATACATTTCATTACAATTTAATTTTTAGAAATTACTTTGGAGGGAAATTGAACACATTGTTATATTTAAAACTTTATTTGTTACAAATGCTTTACAAGTCATATGTAACAAAATATCAACATACAAAGTATATGTTTATTGCTTTAAAAAATTATATAATGCACACTTCTCAAGGAGATTACACAATGTGCTAAGTGCCCTCTTCGTCCTAAATAATTCTGATTTTTTAAAAATAAATAATAATGAAAGTATGTAAATTTAATTTGTAAACAAATATTAACTATACAAAACAAGTGCATTCAATTCCTAATTGATTTTCTTTAAACAATAAATTAAAAACTGAAAAAAAAAGTTTAAACTTGTTACCAAACATGCAATAAATATTGCCTTATACTCATTCGGAAAATTATTATTTAATCAAAAATTTGAGAACAATGTAACACAGTATAACAATAGAATAATGAACTTTTCATTATAAATCAATATTAAAAATAAATTTCACTAGAAACTTGCTAAGAATTTTTAAAAACCTTCATTTCTTAGTCAATTGCATAAGCTATAATAAGACATCAATATTTTCTATTAAGAGGACGTGATACCTGCATGTGTTGTCTCTATCTTACAAGTGCGTAACATAGCAAATCTTACGCTCAGCAGAACACGTGTAGCTCCATTAGTTTAAAATTTAGTGCGAATTGACCTCTTATAAAATCTAAAGGTAAAATTATTATCTAGTCAACCTCATAGGTTTTTTATTATATTTTAATTTTAACGCGAGCAATGAGTATTTTAAAATTGTAAATTTTTTATACATCTTAAAATACTTATAACTCGCGTTAAAATAAAAATATAATAAAAAGCCTATGAGGTTGCCTAGATAATAATCTTACCTTTAGATTTTATAAGAGGTCAATTCACTTTAATTTTTAAATTAACGGAGCTACACGTGTTCTGCTGAGTGTACAATTTGCTATGTTACGCACTTGTAAGACGGAGACAACACATTTGGGTATCACGTCCTCTTAAATATCAATAATTCACTTACTTAAGTAGTTGACGTTCAACATTTTTGCATAATAATAACAACCTGAACAAGATTTGATAATTTGAGATAACAGTTTCATTAAATATTAAAGAAACTGGCCATTGTGTTGATAATCCCAAGCAGAATGATTGTATTCCCAATAAATTTGAAGATGGTTGAAAGTTTGTATAATCTATACAGAACATAAATACAAATCAATTTTAACTATAATATTAATATTTTATTTTTTAATTACTAATGATGGTTTTATTTATAGAAAATAAATATTTTAAAATTAATGTGTATGTGTCATCATCACTCGTATTGTTACTTATCGCTACACCACACGCATGATTCCCTAAAACTCAATGTAAGAAGAAAAAAAAATCGAAAAGAAAATTAACTATTTGTTAATACACAAGTTTTTTTTATTATAAATTAAAATTAATAATTTTTCAAATATTATTTATACATTAACATAAAAGTTTAATTCAATAGGTACTATTTTTTTTTAATGTTATATTTAGTGATTTTTATAAGAGAGCATATATTAAGGTTTTTAGGGTGTGTAGTATCCCTAAACCCTAATAATTATTAATCTAATATAATGTACACTAAACAGCCACACCTATGTTTGTTATTGTTTGCCAACAATAAATTATTTTTTGGGTTTCCACCTTATCATTTTCAAATTTATTACTTTTTAATACAGTTTTGACTAATAAAAACTAAATTAAAAAAATGAGAGCTATATTGTAAGCACAATTTTTCTACAAAAGAATAAAATGTTAAATAATTTTTTCATTTAGGGTTCGTGGAGTTAAGAATTTTAGTATATGAATTAATGATTCTTTTAAAATTTTGAAAACTATTAATAAATAAGATGTTTTACACTAAAAATTAAAAAAAAAATATTTAACTAAGGTTTTACTTAGCATAATACTTGTAACAGTAACCATTAGAACCTAAATTAACTATTTAATATAGTATTTATTATTTAAACATTCAATTAATACTTTTTATTTTACCTTTTTCTTTTTCAGTTTGAATAGCAAGGATTTGAAATATTTGAAAACTCAATGGATCTTTTTTTAATTCCATTATTATGTCATCTTTGTACTGGTCTACACATCCAACATTTACTCTTAAACAAATATCTAACAATGATTCTAATCGGTTGTAGACAATATCATCTGTTGGTTTTTTCAATTCTTCATCACATACATCTAACAAATGTACTACAAAATCTCCTTGTTCTAGTAGAAAATAGCGTTTAATTGATCTGAAATTTTTTTTTCTTCAATAACAGTATTAATTTTTAAATTAATTATTTACTTTAATCTGTTCATAAGGTCATAATCAATCAGTAGTACATTTAACAGACTACTACTTGCAAACATATAAGCATCATTTATAGTTTTGAGATAATTGGTTGAATCAGAGCACCACATAGAATATACTAGTTTTTCATTATTGGTGGATGTGTAAATCAAATTTGATTTATTGGGAATATCTATGATAAAACAAAAATAAATATGATTAATTTTAATGTGTTGGTAAAGTAATTAATTACTTACTACAGTGATGAAGTGCGTTTAAATATTTTCCAGTTCGTAAGATAATTTCTTTAAATTTTTCCAAGTAAGATGGTACATATTCATTCCTTACAGTATAACATCTATTCCAATATTTTTCTGTGTCATCACTTAATATTAGGTTACCACATTTAATCATAAACTAAAAAAAAAAACACTACTTCATAATACACATCAATAATATTTAAAAAAACAGCAAATTATACCTCATCACAAGGGTCAAATACTTGTCCTTTAAAAATCCATTTTTCTAAAGATTGGAAAAATGGAATAGTTGACACTTCAACCATTCCCGCCAAAAGTTTTTTCAGTGACTCATCAACGTAACATTGAGTCATTTCTTCATGTAACACTGAAAAAGTCTGACCCCCTTTCTTCTTTTCCTAACATTAGCAAGCAAATGTTAAAATAAATATAAATATTTCCAATATGTTATTCTTTTATAAATACTGACTTGTGTTATTGTTGATACAATACGGGCTACAAATTCCATTTTGTAAACATGAGCTTGAGCTGCAAATGATAATGACTGTAAACCAAGTTCTCCAGATTTGTGTTGGCTTTCGAGACATATTATAAAGTTCTACAAAAAATAAAAATAAAAATTGTACAAATGAATGTATTTCTATTCAATATTTTTAAGTCTCTAGTATATAAAAAAAAACACTAAAAAATGGTGGTGATATTATATTCACCAACATTATTATAAATTATAATGTTTACTTAATAAAATGTTCATTAAAAAGAACCTTACCAAATAATCACGAATGAATTTGCTTATATAACAGGCTAATGCTTGATTAACATATCCATTATGGCTTTGACGATTTTCTTCACTATATCGACAAATAATGGTATACGCTGATACTAATCTAAGTATTTTTGGCACTATACATTTAAACTGTGGATCTAAACAAAGTATTAAGCAAATTAGAATAAATCTCAAAATAAATTAAATTATAAAAAATAAATACAGTTTACTAGGATAAATAAAAGTACATTATTATGTATAACAAATATTATGTTAATATACAGTAACAAATATTGTTTGAAATCTTATTAATTAACCTTAAAAATATTATTTTAGTACCTATTAGTGAATTTAAAAATATTATTTCAGTATTAGTGAATTTAAAAATATTTAATATTTAAAAAAAGAGCAGGCATTGGTTTTACATCTTTAAATTCAAATTCAGAAAGATATTTATAATATTATTAATTAGTAGTATTAAATAAGAATTTTAAAATAAAACCGGTATTAAAAACATAATTTACATCGGGGAACGTGTATTATGTATCTATAGTATTTATAACTAAACATTTAATTTAAATTAAGAATTCAATTTTGTCCATCATTTTTTACAATTGTGTTACAAGAGTACTCCTCAAACTAAAAATCAACTATAGACTGTAGTTGTTATCAATTAATTAACAAACCTATAGCTTCATTAATATTAAAAGTAAGTGATGTCTCAAGTTTGTTTGAATTGATAAATTTAGTATGGAAGCCTTGAAGACAAGACAAAATATCATCAACTAAGTCATGTTCTTCTGGATATGTTGTATCTAAAATAAAATGATACAATTAAAGAAATATTAAATATATAAGAAAAAAGTAAATTAATAATCATACCGGAACATGTCATGGGTATATTAAAGTAATCCAGGGCTTGATATTTTCTTAAGTTTTTCCAAAGTGGAGTTTGCTTACAAACACTTTTTTTTAAGACTACTTTCTTCTCTTTTATTTCTTTTTTCATTTGTCTTTGTTTTTGAAATTCATTTCTTTTCTATGGAAAACAATTTTTAAGTAATAGGTATTTTATATTGACTAGACTTGTAATTTTCAATCTGATGGTCGCCAACACATTTTTTAGGGTTGCCAATACAAAACATAAAATAGCTAGTTTACTATTTTTTTTTTTTTTATCTGTTGGTTTTCACCATTCAACAACCATGAGAACGAGTTACCCAGATTTACAGTCAAGAATAGAGACATTTTGAGAATAAGGGTTTAAGTATTTTCAACATTTTATCTTTGTACTAAAATATTATCAGATGGTACCTATACCTTCCTCTGTTTTGTTATTTTGAGTACATACGTTAAAATTAAAATTTGTACGATTAAATTTATAAAATAGGGAAAAATAAATAATTACCCTTGTTATTTGTTTACTTAGACAATTTTTTTAATACAAAAACTTTAAATCTTCTAGAATAAAGGAGTAATTCATTTTAAAATTAAATGGATAATACCTAAATATATGTATACATATAAATATCAGTCAAATGTTTTTATTAGTAAATATCATTATAAAGGCCTTCAGGCTCCATGTAGTAGTATAATATTAGTGTATTAAATATAAATACATACTTCAATTTCAACTTTATAATATTGTATAGCTTCTGAACAACTCGCATCTCTCTCATATTCTTTATACCGTTTTTCCAAAAATACCTTCAATTTTTTATCATCACTTATTTCTTGAATCAATTCCATAAATTTACTTGCCAATTTATTTTTACTGAAAACAATATATCGTAGTCTAGTTAATACTTAATTCTCAGTAAAAATAAACAATACTGTTTGATGTTCATCCTAACTATTGTTAAATTATATAAACTTATATAAAATATAGACTTACTCAATGCACAATGCTTTTTCTTTTAATTTTACTGGATTATCAGAATGAAGCAACAATTTCCGTAGTGAGTGTTCGTTTGAATGTTCAAGTTGAATTTGTTGGGCATCATTGCGACTCCATACTTCCAGTTTATCAAATACATCTTCAACAGTACTATTTGATCTAGATCAAAAATAGTGTCAACAATTATCGATAGATATGATATAAATAAATTTAGGTACTTGAAACTTGTAATTAATTCTTCAATTGGTTTTCTCGCACGGTCCATGGTTTTAAAATAAAGTTTTCTTATGAAATTTTACATTAATACTGTCTTAAATATAACTTTGTTACTTGTTAATGTTTCATACTTTCATTTATAAATCATTTTAATTTTTAACGGAAATGTGGAATACGGAATTATAAACATACCTACAGTAGATAATATTTACTATACACAAGTCGAGTATAAGCATAACAAGTACGATTTATGATAGTATGGTTGCCCAACGAATGATGAAAAAGTGTTTACCGGGATCACTATTCACTATTAAAAACAGATGGAAAATTCTCCACTAGCGCTTGTAGTGATAGTGGCGATATTGCGATAAGCTCAAATACCGCGGTGGCGGCTCGTACCTTGTAAATCCTGCTTCTATATTTCGCCACCCATCAATTCACAAGCGCTAGTGGCGAAAATTCTATGTGTTCTGGTCATTTAATTTGGTGACCACTGAAAAACGATCTTATCATAATATGTCGTCAGGCAAAATCACGGCTATAGATATGAATGGTTGCGCGACGGCATATAGCGTGTTGCAGAAGAAAACGGCGTTTTATGTTCTTATCAAAAACCTCTAGATTACTAGCGCTTTTAGCGGAATTTGTGGTGTACCATTAAGTTGTCATATTATTTTTCAAATCCCGGGTTTTTTTAAAATAAAATTGATGTATAGTAATAATCACATAACTGGTAATTGGTATTGTCACGGCTATAGATATCTGCTATAGTGGTATTTATGATTTAGTGGACTATTTATAATCATTAATAGTCAATAATGTATACATAATGCATGTAATTAGAGTTGTTTGTACTAGGTACACATCATTTAAAAATTTCGTAATTTTAAAGGTATTAAAGGATGCATTAGAGTTTCTCAACAACTGGGAGAGGAATTTAATCAAGAAAATAATTAAAGACGATGATTTTTTAACTAAACAGACTTCTGAAGGTCTCAGAGTAACAATTAAATCCACAATTGATTTGGTGAACTATCTTCATGCTAATTGTGATTTCACATATGTGTTAACAAATAAATTTAATCAAGACTGTTTGGAAGTAAAATACTATTTGTCATGTCAATTTTTAAATACTATTAAAATACATAGGTACTTGATATTTATTATACATTATTAAAAATCAATAATATTTTTCAGAAATTTTTTGGTATCATTAGACAGACATCTGGTCCTAATGATCATCCATCAACGCCAACTTTCTTACAATTGTATCGTATGCTTTCTGTGTATTCTATGATTAAACCACCTAAAACTGGTAATTGCAGTATTCTAGAAGGTATACAAATTTATATTAGATTTAAATTGTTTTATTTTAAACTACCTAATTTTTGTTCAACTTACTTTTTTTACTTTAGAAAATGTTCCAATAATCACTTTAAGTGATTTAAAAAATATTGTTAATAATGAGAGTAATGTAGTAGAAAGAAATGAAAAGATTTTTAAACTCAAACAAAAGCTAAATAATATTATTGAAGAAGACTGCTGGACTTTTGATGATGTATTCACTGAACACAGTTACAGTAATATAGATTCTTCAGTGTTTGAATGTATAGTTTACTTTTTAGCCGGGTAATTATTAAAAAAGCATAACAAATACAACTTATAATAGCTTATAAGACTATTGATACCTAAAAATGATAATGTATTAATTCAACAGATATATTACAAAAAAAATATTAAAAAAAACAAAATGTGAAAAGTGCATAAATTCTTTAAAAACAGAGTATGGGAAATCAAATAATCAAGCTGCAGATTTGGTTAACTTAAAAACAAGAGGATTTTTAACTCACCCAAACAATACTTTGTACAAAATCCTAGAAACATTAGAAGTATGTTTTATAAAACATGCAGCATCCCTTAATCCGTTTGAAGACACGTATGAGGAATTCTTTCAAACAAATGTCAATAAACTAACATTTCCATGTGGAGTACATAAAACAGATATGTTGACTGATATTTTTGTTTCATACATCACTATGAGAATGAGACAGTTTAGTTATTTAAAAAATCAAGATGTTAAAAAAGTGAACAAAAGTAAAAAAAAAGTTTCAAAGTTGGTTCATACATAAATATATTTATATATTATGTACCTATTATAATATACATTTATTTGATTACATTTAACCTATTTTGTGTGAATATTAATATTTAATGCAGTCTAATTACTATTAAATATTATATAGGTGTATAATAATAGTTGTTTTATTAAATACAAAATATTAATAATTACCTACCTATTAACTGTTATTACTAATCACAAAATCAATAACTTTATAATCTCTGTGTCCTGCTATAAGTCATATTATGTACTATGTACAATGTAGTATGTGTGGGCACCCGCACCCAGCACACTGCACAGTTCCAGTGCACAATTCCAGAGTACGTTGCAATTTGCATAGAGGTGTGTAGTTCATGAACTATTTGATTCAAAGAGTTGAATATCAAAGATGAGCTGAATGAGTTAAATCAGAGTGAGCCAAATCGGCAACTCACATGACTTTGACTAGTGTTCCACAGTTAATTTCAAATAATTCAGAATTGACACAAATTAATTTACAATTCTACGAAAAATGACTTATGCATATTGTATCTTATAGTATAATGATATTCATATGAAACTTTGCGAGAGCTATGATTTAATATGATTTAGTGCCTCGGTGGAACTATATACTATATAGCCATAATTATAGGTATATATA
>NW_019104241.1:80389-91034 GCF_001856785.1 Myzus persicae
TTTACCTTGCAGTTTTGTATTCAGCTCATTTAATAAAGTTGTTATATCAGTTAAAAATGCCAGATTAAGAACCCACTTTTCATTTGATAATTCTGGTACAATTTTTCCTTTTTCTGACATAAAAATATTTATTTCATTTCGTAAAATAAAAAACCGTTTCAAAACCACACCTCTACTCAACCACCTTACTTCGGAAAAATATATTACATCCCCATATTCAGCATCACATTCTTCCAAAAATATTTTGAATTGACGATGTGCCAAAGCATTTTTGCGTATGTAGTTAACCGTCGATACTACAATATTCATTACATCTTTCCATGCTAAAACTTTGCAACATAATGCCTCTTGATGTATGATGCGATGAAATATCATATAGGTGCTTCATGTCTTTCTTCCCCCATTTTCGCATTTATTCTCCCAATTAATCCTTTATTAATTCCACTCATATTTCTACCACCGTCTGTAGTAACACTAACTAGTTTGTTCCAACTTAATCCAAGTTTTTTAAATGTTTTGTCAATTTCGATAAATAAGTCTTCTCCCGTTGTAGTTCCCTTCAAACTACATAATTCAGCTAATTCTTCAGAAATATTGAAATTAAAATCAATTACTCGAATAAATATTAATAACTGAGCAGTATCACAAACATCAGTACTTTCGTCAGTTGCGATAGAAAAACAATCAAATTTAGAAACTTTTTCTTTCAGTTTGAATATTAAATTTGTTCCTAACTCTTCGGTACGTCTAACACAGGTCCTAGCTGAGAGACTGATGTCTTCAAATTGTTTTTTTTTTCTCAGGGCATATTTCATTTACAACGGCTAACATACATTTTTTTATAAACTCAGAGTCGTTGAATGGACGATTACACTTGTCTATCATTTCAGCAACTACGAAACTAGCTCGTACTCCTGATTCGTTTTGATTATGTTGTAATTTAAAACTATTTTGTTGATTAGTTAATGAACTTTTAAAATTGTTTATTTTAATCTGTCTAAGATCACCAGTGAGAGTGTCAAATTTTAATTTATGCTCTGTTTCATAGTGACGTTTAACATTATACTCTTTTACAGTTAAAATGGTTTTTTTGCAAATTAAACATAACAGTTTACCTTTATTTTCGATAAAAAAATATAAATCCGTCCATGATTCGTTGAATGTACGATGTTCATCACTAATTTTACGTTTTTTTGACATTGAATTGATAGGTTATTATAAAACAGTTGCAATTTAAACTTCACGTTGGAATGTTTCGAAACGAACTGCACTAAGCCACTAAGGCCATAACCAATACGTATTTGTCATAATCGACGATATATGCATTACATAAGATTAGATTACGTTTTCGATCATAGCTTATCTCGCATTGATTAAATATTATTTATATATTTATAACAATTTAAGCTACAAAATTAAAATTTTAAACACCATGAATTATATTTGGAGGGCCTCAGCAAAAAGTTCCGAGGGCCGCATGCGGCCCGCTGGCCGCGGGTTGCCGGTGCCTGGTGCAGGAGGTTAGATGCATTCCCGCGTGCATGAGCATGCCATCGGGCGGGTCCCCGGGCTGCGGATAGGGGAGCGCCCTGTAGATATACAGGGTAGCCTTGAAAAAAGCCATACTTTCGGGATGGACGAATAAGCAGTCGCGGACAAGCTCACCACCAGGGAAACGATCGACCCCCGGTGTCCTAGTAGATCCTACAAACTGACCAGAAGACAGACAGACGACGCGAAGCTGGCGTCATCGGTGGAGGCTAATAAGCTGACCAAGGTACCTACCAAATTAATTTTCTTTTTTTTCCAAAATTCACTTTTACTTTATTGTTACTAAAAAACATAAAATTAAAAATTAATTTCCTACATAACACAGACAAGGAGTAAAGAAATCCAAAAATTTTTTCAAAATGAAAATTGGACTTTTGGAAGTATATTTTTTTTTCTTTTGCTTATTGGTCTTAATGCACGAAAAAACGACCCACTTTCAACCGCCTTAAATTACAAATGAACGGCACAAACACAACAAATAAAGTTACTTCGCCAGGCGTGGAAAACCAGGCGGCGGCGGCTGAGGGTGGCACACCTCAGGGGAGTCGTCATCAATCAGTCAGACCCCAGGATCAGAGGTGGCCAGCCAGGCCTCTGATTCTGGTATGACGACTAGTACTGAGACAGTCGTGTCCCTAGTGGACACGTAACCTATCCGCGGTGGTAGAAATCTGCTGGTGAACGTCAGGAGCGACGTCACACCAGGGTAGGAGGAGTCGTTTCAAGACCGTTACGCTTATTCGACAGCTGTATCACTTGACTCGGACGACGATTCTGAAGAAGACGATGACAATGACGGCTGCCACCGGAACCGATCGCCAGAAGTGCGTCTTCCGCCCGCCAATGCCGTCCTGCAGTTCGATTCCGCGAGTGAAATAGTGGCACGAAGCACTCGGCGTTTTTATGGAAGTACGACTTTCATCGACGTCTAGAAGAGTAGTAAGCTCGTCGAAGAACAGATCGACGGATCTGTCCTCCGTCTGTACAACTTCAGTCGGATAGATCTTAAGCAACGGTAACCCGCAGACGAACACGGGCCGCATCCATACCCGAAGACCGGAAGACGAGCAAAGCTGGCGATCGGACGTCAGCCGATCGTGGCTTTCAGACGAGGAGTTGGGACCGTGCGTAATCGATCAAAGTCCATCGGACGATGCGGCGAAGTGTCAATTGTACGACGAAAGATTAAATGAAAAGAAAATGGTCCCGTCAAACGACGACGAGGAAATGTGGGCATCCAGGGGCGCACCCAGAATTTTTTTTTGGGGAGGGGGCTAAATTCAAACAATTTTAATATTAATAGGTAGTATTTATTTTGAAATATGTACAGAAATCTTAAAGCTTGTTAATTAACAATTAAAAACGAATAAATAGATAAATAAGCTCGCGAAAAACCAACGATGTCGACTTGAACAGTTGAACGACAATACTAGTTAATCTACTAAATAAGTAATAAAATGAAAGTGGAATTTGTCTCAGATACCTGCGGTTTGAGATAAACTAAATTGTATCGATAAAAATGTATAATCTACTATCTAGACGTTTCCGGTATCCTACACAAGTACACAGTTTCAACTAACGATGTCGCGAGTTCGCGACGATAATAATAAACAACAGAGGTCTCTCCCGGGGCCCGGAATGACAGGTATAGTATTAGCGCCCGTCCACGACCCGTTAGCCCGTTCCGTCACCGTTCCGTCGTAATGTGAATGTTTATATTTCAAAGTACAGAAACAATATTTTGTCCGTGCACGGACGGGTACCGGACGGATTCCGCTCCGTTTCCGTTCCGTCGTAGTGTGAATAGACCTATAAATATAATATAATATTATGTTATACCTAATGTTTATATTTCGGTAGTTGATTTTTTTTTTTATAATAATTTAAAGTCAATTGTCAATAAACCTAATAAAATATGTTTTGGGGCTAGCCATTTGGGGGGGGGGGGGCTAAAGCCCGTTAGCCACCCCCTTGGGTGCGCCCTTGTGGGCATCTGCTGCAGTTGACGAAAAAATATTACCGTCGATCGATGCAGAAATCCAGCAGTGTGTAGATGAGGAGTTAATCCAGCAGTGGTGTAGACGAGAAGTTAATCCAGCCGTGAGTAGACGAGGAGTTAATCCAGCAATCTGTGGACGTGGAGAATGTCCAGTCACCGTCGGCCAAAGAGAAAATTTTGACATTGTTCGATGAACCCTTCTTGCCGTCCGACTTGGAACACACGTCGGTCGATGAGCATTCCGACGAGTTGCCTTTGAGGGACGTCAACCTATACAGTTTACAATCGTGTTCGGCGTCTGTCTCTTCACATGCGTTTTTTTCTTCACGATATAAAACGGTGTGGTGTGTGGTCATTTTGTGTTGGAAAATACTGTGGAGGTAGTTCCTGGATGATGGTATGAAAAGGGAAGTGTGCTTGGCGAAAATCGTCCAAAATTAAAGATATAAAAAGAGCAATATTTCATCAAGTATGACCAAATAAGCACGATTTTTCGTTTTTTGAAGCACGTTGTTTGTGTAGTAATATCGGTAAGCATTATGGCAAGCTAAGTATATTTTGTATTTTAAATTAAATATTATAAATATATGATGAAATGTTATCCCTCATCATAAATCAAATATATTTGTTACCAATTTTAGAAATATTTTATTTTTGATTATTTACACATAGGAAGTTGTTTTTAACAAAACTTAGGCTATTAAATATAACATTTTGTAGACCTATACTTACATTATAGTTTCATGTGTTATAGAATTATAGAAAAAAATACTCTACTTACACTTTACTAGCATCTAGTTGTGCCTTAATGAACTTAATGTCATATTTGTGTGATATTTATCTGTGTTTTCAACTCATTTAAATAAGTGCAATTTTAAAAATTTAATTTCGTTCTTTTAGTTAAACAGTTTTAACATAATCAAACAGTTTATTTTCTAAGTACATTGTGTCTTGTTACACTAAATTTATTACATTAATTTTTTTCTATAATCCCCATTAGATATCACCAATTTTTATTAAAATTTAACAATTGTATTTGGTAAGTTAGTCACTCTGTTGTACAGTAAGTTCGGAGTAGATATTACTATAATGTATTAAATTTGAGTTAATGATAAATCATTGAAATCGAAAAAATAATTTTTAGCGAAGGGAGTGGTTTATTTTCTATTTGTTGGTTACCTTAAAGTATATCAATTTATAATTTCTTTATTTGATACATTAATTCATTAATATAATTTATTCGATAAAACCCCCTGATAATTAAGGCTGTTTTTAAGCTACACTGTTTGTCCTAAATATAATGTTTATAATAGCTCAATGAATATTTGGTTTTAAACGATGAATGCAATGTCTTTATTGTTTACATAAATTAATATTAAATAATTATATTGCATAAAACAACAAATTATTTTAACAAAAATTATTGTTTCAACTATCATAAAATAGTTGTACAAAATCTTAATTATATTATTTAGAACTGCAACAATAATTTCCAACTTATACTATTGAAATTTATGTAAATTAAAATTGTATTATTTTATCATAATTTCCACTGTTTAACTGCTTAATATTCAGCTTATACATATATGCAATGTATTTTAATCTAAATTTTAACCTTACAGTTTTTAAAAAAATGTTCATCTTTTTGTAAGCTCAAGCTAAATATATATATATATATTACTTAAGGTATTTACCTAGTGAAAAATGTTAATATAATAAATATAATTTTTAATGTTCTAGACAGTTTTCTAGAAGCCCCAAAAAAATGTGAGATGGCAAAGAGTAAATCATCAATAGAAGAAGATCAATTTAAACAGAAAAAAATTAGAAGACAAAATAGTTTGTTTAAGTTTATAATCAACTATCAAGTATGTTTAGTCAAGATACAGTTGGTATAATTTTCAAAAAATAAGCATTTTTAACAATTTTATTTCCATAATTTATGCATTTAATTTTTATTTATTGATATTAATTTATAATGCTACCATAATATATTATAGTTTTATCAAGTATTTTTGTTTATAGATAGTGACAAATCTGACAAAGCTGACATGAACGAAAATTCAATACCATGTTATTATTCTGTAGGCAAGTGGTTTTATTTTATATTTTATAGATTTGAGTGTATTATTATAGCATTATTTTTCATGTTTTATTAGATTCTGATTCTAGTTCTACTAAAGACATAGTAGCCAACAACAGAAACATAATCTTTTCAAGATAGAATATTGATTTTCAACGTCGACCTGATAGTTGGTCGCCATTAAAGTCTCTAAAAGAGAAAATAAGTTACCAGGTTGGTAAATAAATTACATTTTATCTATAAATAACATTGATAAAGTTAAATATTTTATGTATAGACAAAATTAGACTGCAGCTAAATTTAATGATGATATTGCTACATCGTCTAAAGCAGTAACTCATATTTATAATGTCACACCTTTAAAAACTATGAACAAGTCGACTCCAAAAATGCTGATTAGTGGTATTTACAATTTCTATTAATAAATTAAAAATTATAATTTGTTACTATACCTTAATTTAATTTACACATGTAAATTTTTTTTTAGAAAACAAATCTGATAACGGCAGTGTTATTACGTCACCATTAAAAACATCAAAATATACATCTTCATCTCAGTCAAAAGGTAGTGCAAAAATAAAAGTTTAATTTCTTTTTCTTTAAATTTGTATTGGACTATATTTCATGTTTAATAATCAAATATCTACATTTTAACATGTAAAAAGGAGCCTATTTAATAATGTTCATAATAGTCCAAAGGGCAATAAAGGTACATAAGAGTGATTCAAGTTTAACCGCCTGTACACCAAACAATTCTATTATAAATAGTAATTATAATTAAAATTTTTAGTATTCACAAATAAATTTTTATTTGTTTTACATTTATCATAATTATTGAGTTTTCCTAATTGTTTTGTTTGTTTTATTGAAATAGCTTATGTTTTCAAAATGTATTTATTATTAACCAATATTCATTAATATATAAACAGTATAATAATGAAACATTCATTTTTTACAGGAAAATAACAATCTTTTGAATTGTGTCTTCGTATAATATATGTAATAAGTAAAGTAAAAATAAGTAAAAAGTTATGGTAACCAATTTACGTGTTCTGATATAAATTCTATCTAGTTATCTTTTATACAAAATCAGGGACGCCCGGAAGGGGGGCCAGTGGGGGCCATTGCCCCTACTGAGATTTTTTGTGTCAGTTACAAAATTAGAAGTTTTTTTACATAAAGCTGGTCTAAGGTATTTAGCGACTATGCGACAATCCTTGTACCTAACAAGTCATATAAAAGCAGCATGTCTTCGACGGAATTAGAAACCTTTTGACAGACATTATTATTATTAGATGATAGAAACAACCATTCACCTCTACGTGTTCACCTATAACCATTTTTATTGCATTTATGACTGCTTTTTCAAAATCAACATGTAATACATACATAGGGTCAAGAAAAATATTCTTCTCTGCACGTTTTTCCAGTAAACAGTTTAACATACGCTCGTTAGTAGACTGGGTATTTTTAGTGAGCAAGCAATAAACGGCAGTAACAAAAATACTAGTAATTTGTATTCTTATTACATAAAGCTACATAAAACCTTTAGGTGACAAAGCAAAATTACCGTCCATATACCATTAATTAGACTTGGATAAATTTTGAAGTCCTTCGTCGGTTGCAAAAATAACTAACCTATCTTCGTCAGTTGTTTGGTATGGGTTCGATAAGACGCTCGGCCTGTAATTGTTGTTACCTAGTTGTAGGTATAATAATAATACTATAATAATATAAATACTATACTATACTGTATTACTTATTATAACTTATAACTTTGTCGTTTTTTACCTGACGTTTTTTTCCATGTCGTTTTTTACCAATTACCATAATTAATATAAAATAAATGTGAGGATTTTATTGATAAAAGGTTATTTTGAGATTAAATCAATCGAAAATAAACGCTAGAAAAATGTTCATTTAACATTAATAGAAAAGTGTTAATTAAATCTATACATTTTGTTCAAATCACTTTTATGCAAGGTTTATTTAACATTAAATTGATTGCATATCAATCTAAAGTTAACGTTTATACAACTATGAACATTATAATTTCAACATTAATTAATGGTTCAATAAAAGTTTACATGCTATGTGGAACTGTCGAGTAAGCCACATCCGTGGTGCTATTTAGTTGCAACGTCTATTTCACGAATCTGACTTACACTAAATTGCCTTAAGAAGTTACTTTGTATAAAGAAAAAAATGAAAGCTGTTGCAAATCGTAACCATATTGACATAATATAATATAGATAATTTTAAACAATTTATCATAATTTTACATTTAAATATCATTACACACATATTATGCAGTTTGTGTTTGTACTTTGTATCCCTCGGGATAAATATAATAGCGGTTACCTGACGTTACCATCGACAAGATACCCGGTATTGAGCAGCGGTTAATTGTGATGGAGCCGATAATAAGGCCGTACTAATCGTTATTTTAAAAGCACTTCGACAATAATGGGGGTTTCGACCACTTCTCAAACATGTTTCAATCATGCGAGGGAAATTTACAGCTTTTACGATAATATGTAAATAATATTAGGTATTATTAATGTGATAGAACACAGTAAGCGGCGGCGTTGAAGCCGACATCGTCTATATAATTATTAACACTGTCAGATTGCGTTCGTGGAAGAGCTTGACACGCAAAAAGGCAGGTAACCAAAACGCGTGTCAGACGTCAGTAAAGAAGAACGGACTGTCTCATTTAATATAAGAATATGTGACTGTAATAACTAATGTGTAACGATATATAGTTATCACTTAGGTATCAGCATGTATCGTAATACGCTGGCAAATATTCATCACAGCTGACAGAATTGAAAGAAACAAAACGCACCGCGTATACATCAGAAGATGTATGGCATTCAACAATGCAGGCCCTAGCTGTCTGGGCAGGCAAGCTACCGAAGATATTTCAGTGGGCCGCTTATGGGAATATGTAAAGGTAAATGACTCATGAGTGTTTGGGTAGTTAGTTTTTTTTATGATTATGAGTACAAACAAAAGTATTGAAATACATAATTTAATTAAACTCATATAACACGTATATCCGGGTACATCATGGTTAGTGATTGAATCGACAAAGGACGAAAACGAGACACGACCATAGAAAACCACTTTATACAGCACGAGTGGACGAAAATAAGCAAATGACTTGGCATAATTGCATAACAACGGCGTCCACGGCAGTTGCGGTTTTGACTTGTAATTATACAAGAGGCAGAAAAATATTGAAAAGTAAACACTATTACTCGAACATAAGAATACGATAATGTATTCTTTAAATGGTATAGGTTATCAAAAAGGAGCGGACATATTAACCAGTTACACATATACATTATTATATTTAGGTTTATATCTATATATATTAGCCAGTTTACAGACTGCAGTATACAAATAAAATATACTTAAATCGCGACTGCAATTCTAATTTATTCATTACTTTAACTATGAAAAATTAGATTCAACCAACTGGTTATAAAAATTCTAAAAATAAAAATATTTATAAAAAACTAGAGTTAAATTATAGAAAAAAAATTTGAAGGGGGCCATGGACGCCCGCAGGCAAATGAGTTTAAGGAATCAAATAAAAATAATTATACAAAAATTTGATAGAACTCAATTCTAAAAATAAAAATAAGAAGGGGGCCTTGGCGCCCGCAGGCAAATGCGTTTTCAGAATAAAAAAAGAAAAATATATAAAAAGATCAAATAGAATTCAATTTTAAAATAAAAATGGGAAGGGGGACATGAGCACCACCGGGAAAATGAGTTTTAAGAATCAAAAAAAATTAAAATAAGAAAATATGTCCAATAAAAACTAACATTAAAGACTGCAGTCTATAATATCAGTATACCTAAACGCATAGATTTATTTACAATAGTTAAATAATGGTAAAATGAATATTTAAGGAACCAGCTGGTTATCAAAATTTAAAAATGGTATTAAAAAGTCATCGAGAATTCAATTTTAAAAATAAAAATGGGAAGGGGGACATGGGTGCCCGCAGGCAAATGCGTCTTGAGAATAAAAAAAAATAAAAATTTGAAAATATGTGCATAAATAACAAACGTTAAAGACTAAAGTCTACAATAAAAGTATTTTTAAAATCATAGCATTATTTACAATAATTAAATAATGGTAAAATGAATATATGTAAGGATAACCAGCTGGTTATCAAAATTAAAAAATGGTTTTAAAGTCATACAGAATTCAATTTTAAAAATTAAATTGGGAGGGGGGACATGGGCGCCCAAAGGCAAATGCATTATGAGAATCAAAAAAAATAAAACTATGAAATAATTAAATACAATTCAATTTTAAAAATAAAAATGGGAAGGGGGGCATGGGCGCCCGCAGGCAAATACATTTTGTGAATCAAAAAAAAATAAAAATATGAAAAAAGTTGCATTAAAAACTAACATCAAAGACTACAGTCTATAATATAAAAATTTATGGAAAAAAGTGAAGAAATATGAGCAGAGTTTTATCGACTTTATCTCAGTACAATAAAATAATGTGTTGATTGAATGAAAGTGGTTATTGATACAAGAAAATAAGGTGAATGATTTCTAAGTTCTCTTTAACGTTAAAGCTATTTTTTACTTAAATAATTTAATGTTCATTTAAAATTATATTGTATTTCAAACTGTAACTAGCATACATTTTGAAAAAGTATACAAAAAATTCAACCATAATAATATTTTTATTTTTGTTTTGTTTTTAGTAAATGTGTTTTTTTTAAAATAGATTAAGTGCGATGTGGAAAGAAGTGAGTAGAAAATATATTTTGAATTCTAAGACAATATAAATTTAATTCACTAAACCATATTTAAAATTAAAACTTATGAATAAATAAATACTGAAACCTTACAATAACTCTTCATACCGTCAACCCTTGTTATTTCTTAATAATTATTTTGTTATATTTTTTGATAAATTAGACTATTTAAATTAGTTTTTATAATTGTTTGTGATAGACAAATCACTAATAAGTGTT
>NW_019104241.1:91662-99977 GCF_001856785.1 Myzus persicae
GCCAGAAAAATCCAGAACCAGATCTACAACCTTACACACACCGGCTACTCAATCACCTTAATTTGGATACCCAGTCACAATCAAATTCCGGGAAACGAAAAGGCTAACAAAAAAGCACGCCATGCAATAACCTCCACTAATGCCATTAGACTTAATTATTTTACCCTACACGACGCCGAATTCATAACCAGAATAATATCAAACAACATATGGCAACGGCCATGGAAACAAGGTACCTCAAAATTAAACCAAATTAAAAATACCATCCACACATGGCCCTCTCCACCAGACTTCTCAAGAAAAATGGAAACCGCGATTAATAGAATTCGTATTTTGATTACATTAATAACACACCAGTATCTGATGAAGAAGGAAGACCCACCCCTTTGTGCCAGCTGCGGTACTCACCTCTCAATTAAACACATTTTTACTGAATGTCTTTCATATGAAACGGAGGGACAAGAAGCAGGCATCGCAAACATTTTATCAGAAGCCCTCCACCCGGACAACATAAAACACGTTATAACATTTATCTTTAAATCAAACCTTATTTATAATATTTAGGCTGGTGAAGTGGCCGAGTCGACCATGTACAGAGATAAAACAGAGCGACCAAATACGTAGCGCCCACAAGAAGCCAACAGAACGAGGAAAAGCATTACACGATATTTCAATCGGACCGGCAAGCATCGAACCACAGAAATACAGGCCGCTCGCCGCCTAATCGGCACACTTATGGCTAAATAGCCATGTTTCTGAAAATGGTTTTGATGACTGTTAACTGATAAATCGAAGTGATAATATTCACTGCCAGTGACGGCCAAGACACCTGCGTATCACAAAGTTGCGATCATACCTAGTTATTTAGCCATGGGCACACTTAGATTAGAGGAAGGAAATATAGACACCCGTCTCAAAATAAATTTCGGTTTGGCTACGTGGCCCCCTCTGATGACAATTGATTCTTAGTTCTTACTATGCTGACTGAATATCAGTGGGTACTAGGAGTAGGGACTGTTCAAAAGGAAAATGCATAAATAAATAACTAATAGTAAACTCTACCGGCGCAGCTAGTGACAATTGTTATTTGTTTTAACTAAAACCAAACGAACAAAGTATGTCAAGAATAAGTCGGGCATCTATATTTCCTTTACCTATGACTTATACTCTCTCCGCTGAGGATAAGGACTGGTGAGCCGAACGAGTGACGACACCAATATCATACAACAATATATGAGCGGCTCTTGATGAGCTAATTGGGGCTTGTTTACCTATGATCTGAATTCTGAACCTCCGAAAATCACGGAAATGTTTTCCAATATGCTGTTGAATCCAAAGTGGTAAATGTTTACTGCCTCGTAGGCTGGGTACGCTGCACGGGGTCGGCATGTTTACCATTCAGAATTCATTATTCAGATTTCGTTTACTTTTGTAAATTTTCAAGGCTACAATCGCCCGATCCGATCAATTCACGGAGTGTCAAAAAAACAGAAGAAGATGACGGATTATTTTGTTTAATATTTTTTAGAATGGTATTCTTTATGTTATTACATATATATTATATATTATTAGTATTCATAATTCATTATTCATTATTATTTATTATTATCTATTATTATTATATTTATTATGTTTGTCTGAAAATTACGTTGCAAAATATAAAGGTTTATTGAAAAATTGTTTTGTATTATTGTATTTCTGTTAACCGTCTATTCGATTAACCGTCATTGTCCCGGTCCCGACTTTGACGGTTAATCGAGTTTCTACTGTAGTTAGTATTAATATTTTATACGCATGTGTTGGCCCCGTGTTACAAGTGCTCATTAATGTCAACAGATCTCAATTGGCAAAGAAAGTTTTAATATTAGAGTGATTATTATTATTTGGAATCAACGGAGATGAATGATAACTGCTAACTAAAATTTGATATGTTTCATACTCGTAAGACGCATTTGAACAATTGAAGACAACACATTCAGATGAAACGTCTTTCTTAAAGCAACATATTTTTACTAATTATTTAAGCTTCATATGTTTTGTAAAAAATCTAGGAAGATGTCTAGATTTGAAGCAACTGAATAACGTATTGAAATAATTTTATTTTGGAATTATTTGAGAATTATCTGGATGATAAACTTTCTCCCCTTCTTCTGCCAATAACCGGCACCAATAAAATAATCGTAATTTTTAGCGGTTCTATTAAATCCATAATTATTATAAACAATTTAGATTTTTTTTTGCCTAAAGTATCGGAAATTGTGACAGTTCGCATTTCTTGTAGGGGTCACGGTTGTGTTTGAGTACACGTGTATATGTGGAGCTTGGATTCGTCACTAAACATACAGGTGGTCACCCATCCGGATGCTAGCTACGCCGGCCGATGATTGACACCCATTAGGGACTTCCGCCAATCACCGCACCACACCAAGCCCCAATTGCAGCATTGTTTTTATTTTGTATTAATTATATATATAACATATTATTTTGTGTGCCAATTTGATCGTAAATAAACCACGCACTAAAACTAACAGCATCTTTTGTAGGAGTCATGGTTGGGTTCGATTAACCCGTGTGTATGTTTAGCTAGGATTCGTCATTAAACATTCAGGTGGTCACCCATCCGGATGCTAGCCACGCAGGCCGATGATTGACACCCATTAGGGACTTCAGCCAATTACCGCGCCACACCAAGCCACAACTGTATTCTTATTGTTTTGTATTAGTTATTAATGCATTTTATTATTTATATTATTTTATTTCCTATTGCTACGTGAGGAATTGGCTTACGAATAGTGTTTCAACCATGTCACAGGAAAATGACATACAGATACTTTAACATAATTTATTACATTGGCAAAAAAGTATAATTACTTACATCTATTATACACCAATTTCAGGTTTATTTATTTTTTGTTTTATTTAGATAATAATTAGTAAATACAATACGTATTTTACTAGAAATATTAATTTAATATAAGTTCACGTGATCATTTCATATAATTTTTAACAGAAATTATTGTAATCATTTCATACTATTATTGTCTTTCATTAATTTTGTGTATCAACTTTAGTAGGTCAAAAATCTAAAATACTCCCCATCCAACAACAAAAAGTAAATTTGCCAATACTTGACATACATTTAAATTACTAAAGTCATACTTTACTAGAAAATTCCTCACCTCCCCACATAGTACTTCACTACAATATTAAAGATTTGGATTAGTTAAATACGTAAATATTACAATTAGTTGCTTCCAATCTTGTAACACCATTTTTATAGGGCCTAACCACAGTTTTTACTACAGGACTAGTTTTTTCATTACATTTCTTAGGGTAATGTATAAATACAGTGTTATCATTCATCTAAGTTAAACAATGTGCTGTGATTAATTTATTATAAGGTATCTTAAATCTTTTATTAAACATGTTACATGTTTATCGAACATATTTTGATATAATTTGTTATATGCCATTATTTTGTATCTTTGACAAACGTTTTTTTAATTATTACAACGTCGTGAACAGGTAAAAGCATAACTCACTCGTTTTCAGACATTTCTGAATGAACCAAAGTCCAACGTTACAACGAAATTAAGATAAAGAGCCGAAAAAATTCGTGAAGCATGGAGCGAATACAATGCAATTCAAAACAATATCGAAATGTTAGACGTTAGTAATAATGATCAATTACAATATAGATCTGCATTTGAAGATATGTATTTAGATTTAATGACACAGGTCGACAATGTATAAAGGGTGATCAAAGTGAAGTCACAAGAAAACATAACTTTCCATTATTAAACTTAAACCGTTAGAGATTCCTGCATTTAAGGAAAAATTCGAGGATTGGGTTACGTTTCAAGACATATTTTGCGCATTGGTACACACAAATAATTGAATAACAGTTATTGAAAAATTTTGTTATTTAAGAAATGCACTAGAAGGTGAAGCATGTTCATTGATTAAAAAATTAGCAACGTCGTCATCAAATTATGAAATTGCATAGAAATTAGTTACAACGTGATACAAGAATACTTGCATGTTGATTCAAACACATACGAAACGCATTTTCGATCTGGAGCCAATTAATAAAGAATTGGGCGTTAAGCTTAAACAGTTAACTGATTTGCTTGAGGCACTTGTCAAAGCATTAAAAGCTTTAAATCACGATTGCATTGCTACTACATGTCATAAACACAAAACTTGACACAAATTCAATACGTCAATGAGAAATGGAAGTGTTGAGACTATGAGAGACGACTTACCGAGGGTACAATTAATGAAGGAGTTCCCTGGGTAAGAAAAGTCAAATGTTAGAGTCGGTCGAAAATGCAAAATTATTAACATCCAAACAAAACGATTGAAGTTATTCGTCAACCAAAACCTCAAAATTTGGGACATCAAAAAAAGGTGCATCGACTTTTTTAACAACGTATAAAATGAAATATTATATGTGTCAGCAACCACAACCAATATATAAATGTTCTGTATTCCTGGCACTTGATATAGCGTCCAGAATAAGAAAGGTCAAGAAGCTGAAATTGTGCAGTAATTGCCGCTTAAAAAAATTCGACCATCACTCAAAACAGTGGCCTAACCGCGAGGAAATGTGGAAAGTGTCAAAAACTACACAATACACTCAAACATCAAGATCAAGAAGCCAGTTTGGAAGAAAGAATTATACAGGGTGACGGTTCAAACGATGCACTAGTGGTTGCGTATGTCGTGGATGCCGCCGATGCCGATATTCAAGTGCCACTGGTGACATCAATAATAAAGATTCTGCCCGCAAAAATATGCACGGCCGGGCATTACTAGATAACGGGGCTAAAAGTAATTTTATTAGAAATAATTTGATTCATAAACTCGGTCTCAATCGCCACAAAGTAAATATACCGATATCTGGAATAAGTGAGTCAAAGAACAATATTAAGTACAAAGTAACAGCTGTTGTGCTATCATTAAATAGTTCGTACGTAACGACAATCGAGTTGCCGTATTTGCACGGATGGGGACAAACACAGAATCAAGAATTATACATAAAGTATAAAATGTTTACGAGAAAGTACGAAAGTCTCAATCATAAGGGATGTGTTTATGATACCGGCGAAGAAAAGCAGTTAATCGATCACACGATATGTTTTATTTAACGCACTCGTGTGTAATTAACGACCGTAGTAGAACGATATTTCCGTATTTCCGTATTTGCACGGATGGGTAGTCGTAGACAAAACTTCAAGAAAATGAAATACCAGAAAATTAAATTCGTGTTTTCACAACTCAAAATCAATACCCATTGTTATATAACAAAATAGAGCTACCATTGTAAGCTTCCCGACCACATTAATGTCGCATACCCTTCATTTACGTATCCGGGCAATATTGACGTTCTTATCAATAATATATATTATATAACAATATAGATTTATTTCGGAAAATGGAAGAATTATCGTCGAAGCATAATTTCACTGACGATGAAAGATCGTGTAAAAAACATTTCAACGAAAACCTTACACAAAATGAGAATATCAGATTCATGGTTAAACTACCATTGTAAGCTTCCCAAGCACATTAATGTCCCATACCCTTCATTTACGTATCCGGGCAATATTGACGTTCTTATCGGAGGTGATACTTTTTTTTGGCATATTGTGCGATGAGAAGTTCACAACCAAAAACAATCCGTAAATGCAAAATACGTTTTTCGGATGCATTGTCGAAGACAATACTGCGACAAAATTAAGTAGGAGAAAATTTAATTCGTGTTTGGTAACATCTCAAAATCAATACCTATTGTTATAGAACTAAATAGATTTATTTTGGAAAATGGAAGATAAATCGTCGAAACATAATTGCACTGACGAAGAAAGATCGTGTAAAACACATTTTAACGAAAACCTCACATAAAATGAGAATGGCAGATTCATAGTTAAACTAAAATTGTAAGCATTTCCGACCACATTAATGTCGCATACCCTTCATTTACGTATCCGGGCAATATTGACGTTCTTATCAATAACATTTGTTATATAACAAAATAGATTTATTTTGGAAAATGGAAGAAGCATCGTCGAAGCATAATTTCACTAACGAAGAAAGATCGTGTAAAACATATTTTAACGAAAACCTCACATAAAATGAGAATGGCAGATTCATAGTTAAACTAAAATTGTAAGCATTTCCGACCACATTAATGTCGCATACCCTTCATTTACGTATCCGGGCAATATTGACGTTCTTATCAATAACATTTGTTATATAACAAAATAGATTTATTTTGGAAAATGGAAGAAGCATCGTCGAAGCATAATTTCACTAACGAAGAAAGATCGTGTAAAACATATTTTAACGAAAACCTCACATAAAATGAGAATGGCAGATTCATAGTTAAACTAAAATTGTAAGCATTTCCGACCACATTAATGTCGCATACCCTTCATTTACGTATCCGGGCAATATTGACGTTCTTATCAATAACATTTGTTATATAACAAAATAGATTTATTTTGGAAAATGGAAGAAGCATCGTCGAAGCATAATTTCACTAACGAAGAAAGATCGTGTAAAACATATTTTAACGAAAACCTCACATAAAATGAGAATGGCAGATTCATAGTTAAACTAAAATTGTAAGCATTTCCGACCACATTAATGTCGCATACCCTTCATTTACGTATCCGGGCAATATTGACGTTCTTATCAATAACATTTGTTATATAACAAAATAGATTTATTTTGGAAAATGGAAGAAGCATCGTCGAAGCATAATTTCACTAACGAAGAAAGATCGTGTAAAACATATTTTAACGAAAACCTCACATAAAATGAGAATGGCAGATTCATAGTTAAACTAAAATTGTAAGCATTTCCGACCACATTAATGTCGCATACCCTTCATTTACGTATCCGGGCAATATTGACGTTCTTATCAATAACATTTGTTATATAACAAAATAGATTTATTTTGGAAAATGGAAGAAGCATCGTCGAAGCATAATTTCACTAACGAAGAAAGATCGTGTAAAACATATTTTAACGAAAACCTCACATAAAATGAGAATGGCAGATTCATAGTTAAACTAAAATTGTAAGCATTTCCGACCACATTAATGTCGCATACCCTTCATTTACGTATCCGGGCAATATTAACGTTCTTATCAATAACATTTGTTATATAAAAAAATAAATTTATTTTGGAAAATGGAAGATAAATCGTCGAAGCATAATTTCACTGACGATGAAAGATTGTGTAAAACACATTTTAACGAAAACCTCACACAAAATGAGAATGGCAGATTCATAGTTAAACTACCATTGAAAGCTTCCCGACCACATTAATGTCGCATACCCTTCAATTACGTATCCGGGCAATATTGACGTTCTTATCAATAACATTTGTTATATAACAAAATAGATTTATTTCGGAAAATGGAAGAACTTTCGACGAAGCATAATTTCACTGACGAAGAAAGATCGTGTAAAACACATTTTAACAAAAACATCACAAAAAATGAGAATGGCAGATTTATAGTTAAACTACCATTGAAAGCTTCCCGACCACATTAATGTCGCATACCCTTCATTTACGTATCCGGGCAATATTGACGTTCCTATCGGAGGTGATACTTTTTTTTGGCATATTGTGCGATGAGAAGTTCAAAACCAAAAACAATCCGTAAATGCAAAATACGTTTTTCGGATACATTGTCGAAGACAATACTGCGACAAAATTAAGTAGGAGAAAATTTAATTCGTGTTTGGTAACATCTCAAAATCAATACCTATTGTTATTATAGAACAAAATAGATTTATTTTGGAAAATGGAAGATAAATCGTCGAAACAAAATTGCACTGACGAAGAAAGATCGTGTAAAACACATTTTACCGAAAACCTCACACAAAATGAGAATGGCAGATTCTTGGTTAAACTAAAATTGTAAGCATTTCCGACCACATTAATGTCGCATACCCTTCATATACGTATCCGGGCAATATTGACGTTCTTATCAATAACATTTGTTATATAACAAAATAAATTTATTTTGTATAATGGAAGCAGCATCGTCGAAACATAATTGCACTGACGAAGAAAGATCGTGTAAAACACATTTTAACGAAAACCTCACATAAAATAAGAATGGCAGATTCATAGTTAAACTAAAATTGTAAGCATTTCCGACCACATTAATGTCGCATACCCTTCATTTACGTATCCGGGCAATATTGACGTCGAATGTACGAAAGTCTCAATCATATGGAATGTGTTTATGATACCGGCGAAAATAAGCAGTCAATCGATGACACGAAATGTTTTA
>NW_019104241.1:103035-104604 GCF_001856785.1 Myzus persicae
ATACGTATGAGCTATTTGTTATTAGAAATTACAGATATTATATAGCTAAAATAATCTCTTTAAGGATTAGCTTTTATATTAAATGTACGTAGTCATTATGTGTAATTTGTGTTTTAATTATTTTATTCAAGAACGTATAAGTTTTATACCTAACAAAAGTCATATTTCTTCACTAGGCACGACAAGTCAGTTAACTACTAGAATTCTGCTACTGGTTCATTTTTATCTTAATAATAGGATAATACACAGAGACTAGTTACCATTACTGATTAGTAAGTGTGTTTATTTTGTTTGAATATTTTATGAATTTCGTTCAAATCAATTATTTTTATTATTAATTAATTTATATTATATTAATTCCTGCAGTATTGTGTTTAAGAAAATTAATAATTATTGTTATAAATTAGAGTTAGCTAATATGTTATGTGAGTACCTATATGTAAAAAATAACTTAGTATAATAATAACTACAAGCCTAGACTAGTTAATGAAAATTTTTAACTGAGTTAAGTTAAGTCGATATGAAACATTTCAAAAAGTTTTAAGTTAATAGTTCTCCTCATTTTATTTTTAATTCAGTTAAATTAAAATTGATTAGAAAAATTACAACTGACTTTTTTTTTATGTACACAAATAGACAGTTTTCTGATTTTAAACTAATAAAAAGTAAAGTTTGATGAAATACTTATGCATCATCAATAATAATAATTTTTACTATATTTATTATTTAATAAATGTTTAGCAATGAAAATCAGTTTATTTAAAAATGTTAAGATATTGAAATTTAAATTAAAAAATCTGGTATGTGGAGATCACTCTGCTATACATTAGGTTACCAGTGGGCAAGTGGGTCACTGTAATGGACGGTGTTAAAGTTTGAATTCAATAATAAAAAATCATTGTATACGAAAAACGATTCTGATCGGAGATGGTCTGTTATTCTATAATATTACTTAATAATTTATTTTCGATGGTATTATTGCGATCAAAGTAATTTATTTTACTAGTAAGTATTAGTAGTACGCATTAGATTAAATTAATTTTAAAAAAAAGTATATTTGAAAAGTCATTGAGGGTATAAAATATAATAATATACTTTAAAAGTTTCAAATACCCACGAATAATATTTTTAATTTACAACAAAATAACATAAATCATTATTCTTGGCAATTTAATTTTTAATTTAGTTCACATTTGAACATAAAAAATCTGTAATAATATTTTTTTGATTTTTTATTAACAGAATAACCTACTCCTTTGATACTTTGTTTTGCATTTTCAACCCTTACTTACAAAAGTTGAATATTTCAAAAATTTTAAATTATAAAATCATTTGTACATTTCAAACGATTTTGTTAAAATTTAAACTTTAAATGCTCATTAAAAAAATCGTGCCTATGCATTTTAAATATTTTTTAACTAATATTGTAAATATCTATCAGGAGCATTTTATTGAATTTTCAAGCATTTTTGCCCAACAAATACCATTTTATTAACAATTATAGAAAAACAAAACTAAATAAACTAAAAAAATTCAAAATTCATATTGTTTGTTAACAGCTCCAAACGA
>NW_019104242.1:0-63732 GCF_001856785.1 Myzus persicae
TTTTATACCTTACAAAAGTCATATTTCTTCACTATAGGCACAGCCAGTTAATTATCTACTAGAACTCTGCTATTGGTTAATTTTTATTTTAATACTAGTATAATACCCAGGGACTAGTTAACATTACTGATTAGCAAGTGTGTTTATTTTATTTCAATATTTTATAAATATCGTATAAAACAATTATTTTTATTATTAATTAATTTATAATATATTAATTCCTGAAATATTGTGTTAAGAAAATAAATAATTATTGCAATAAATTAGAGAATAGAGTTAGACAATTTTTAACTGAGTTAAGGTAAGTCAATATGAAACATTTCATAAAGTTTTAAGTTAATAGTTCTCCTAATTTTATTTTTAATTCAGTTAAGTTAAAATTGATTAGGAAACTTACAACTAACTTATTATTTTTTTTGTGTACATAAATAGCCAGTTTTCGGGTTTTAAAAAAATAAAAAGTGAATTTTGATGTAATACGTATCAACATCAATATACTAATTTTTACTATTACATTTATTATTAAATTTTTTATAAACAAACTACACAACTTGGACTTGATTAAAAGTAACTAATTATTTAATAAATGTTTAACAATAAAAATCAGTTAAATTAAAAATGTTAAGATATTGAAAATTAAATTTAAAAAGCTGGTATGTGGAGGTCGCTGTGCTGTACATTAGGTAACAAGTGGGTCACTGTAATGGATGGTGTTAAGTTTGATTTTAACAATGAAAAATCATTGTATACGAAAAACGATTCTGAGCGAAGACCTGTCAGTCTATAATATTACATAATAATTTAGTATATTCGATGATATTATTGTAATTAAAGTAATTTATTTTACTAGAAAATATTAATACTACGCAGTAGATTAATTTCATTAAAAAAAAGTACATTTGAAAAGTCATTGAGGGTATAAAATATAATAATATACTTTAAGAGTTTTAAGTACCCACGAATAATATTTTTTATTTACAACAAAATAGCATTCAATCATTATTCTTGGCAATTTTTTAATAACAGAATAACCTACTCGCTTGGTACTTTGTTTTGAATTTTCAACCCTAACTACGAAAGTTGAATATTTCAAAATTTTTAAATTTTAAAGTTATTTGTACATTTTAAATGATTTTGTTAAAATTTAAACTTTAAAGGTTCATTACAAAAATCGTGCCTATGCATTTTAAATATTTTTCAACTAATATTGTAAATATCTATCAAGAGCTTTTTATTGAATTTTCAAGCTTTTTTGCCCAACAAATACAATTTTACTAACAGTTATAGAAAAACAAAACTAAATAAACTAAAAAAATTCAAAATTCAAATTGTGTGTAAACAGCTCAAAACGAGTCAAAATAATTTGAAAATTGTATAAAGTATATGAATTGAAAATATAAACAAATGGTGTGAATTTTAAATATCTGCAATTCTTGGTTTTTCCATTATAATAAAATAAGTAAAAATCACTATATGAGAAATGGAGTGAATATTCAATGTTGTCAAAATGTCAACTTCAAATGTTTATAAAAATTTAATGCGACTTTCCGGTAGAATTTTTTTTTTTTGATAAAGGCGGACAAACTTATAAGGAATCTTGTATTAAGTTTTAAAAACTTAGATATAAAACTAAACATTTATATTAATTTCTAACTCAAAATATTTTGCACATTTTCGTGACTTTTACCTATTTCGACAAAATTCAAAATTCAAATGCTTATAAAAATTAAATGTTAAAACTGTATGGTTTACAGAAAACGCCGTTATAAATATTCAGTAAAAATGTCATGTATATCTACATTATTTTTTTTTTTTTGAGAGTTACATCAAAAACAAAAATCGATTTTGTCGAAAACCGGGTTTCCGTAAAAATTCGCTTTTTTCCTTAATTTTTTGTTTGCTTTTCCTGCCGCTTTTGAAAACTATATTGAAAATTTTTTACTTTTTTCCCCTTGAAGTACCGATACTATTCACATTGCTACCAGAAAAAATGCTTGTTGAAGAAAATCTAAGCACTTATACTCTCCCAAAATAACGTAATGACAGAAATAAAAAAAATAAAAAAATAAATTGTAAAATAAATTCTTATGGACATGATCATTATGTAGCGTATGTACGACGTGTAAATAGATGAGAAGTGCACAATGATTTAGCAAAAAAAATTAAAAGTTCCCCTAGTTCAATAAAAATAAAACCACAAGTAATTTTGTATGTGAAAGAGTAAAAAAAAAAGATATATACATAGGTACAAAAGTCAACTATAGTAATAAGAGATGTCTTTTTTTTAATTGAACTATTAATCTATTTATCTATTTATTATATTATATAAAGATACTAGTATAAAAGTATAAAAGTATAATATTTATCATAATCACTCGTGCGAGTTGATTACTGGTTAGGATAGTGAGTTTACCACTCTGTGAACATTTTTGTTTTTTAGATACAACTATAATATAATGTAATATTAATATATAATAGAACAAAGAAATATATATAACACTAAATTAATAGTGTCCTGTAATTGCTAACTTAGGATTTAAAAAAAATTATAAGTTATAAATTAAAATTGTGTCTCATGAGTAATCACTTATAACGGGTATTTCTAAATGAAACCGTATAATAAATGTCTATTTCAAGTACTTAAAAATAGGTTATAGTTATAAAATTACCCTACGATCGGGGAGCAGAAAAACGACGACGACGAGGGGTGTTTGTATATTATTTGATCTCTCGTATTTTATGCATTTGCTCTCAGAAATAAAATATGTGTCTACATAGGGGTAGCATATTTTTCATGAAATTAAATTTTTATTTGGAGTATAAAAAATAAATTTAAGCACCAAAAAAATATGAAACCAAAATTAATTACTTTAAACATTGACGCTTTCGGGCTTCGGCGGATTCCTGATATTGTGTGTGCACTGCGGAACAAATCAAAAATACGACTAAACTCAAGTCTTAAAATATTGAGATTTATTATGAAAAAAAACCGTACGGATCGCTTCATGTTTCTTGTTCATGTCTGCAGCTTTGCTAACTGAAATTATAAATCGATTGCGTCTTTGCAACTACTTCGACAATCGCCACGGATTGCATAAAAATTTATACTACGTCAATATGATAAAACCATAGATATATGGTATATTACAAATTTCTATATCAAGGAGGTCCGTGTTTGAGATTTGATCATCGAGATAATGAAATGAGGTATAACAAAAACCGAAATAGCTTATAATTTTAAAATTTAAATTACAAAAATATATAAAGTACCTATTATTTTAATTTTTAATTTAATATTTAATAAAGGTGGTGTTTAAATATTCGAAGCACAAGCATATTTATTTATGAGTTATTAAATACAAATCTCATTGTAATAAATGTGATTACTACTTTTTAGATTTAACGTAAAGGTATTTTGTGCCTAATGCATCACATTTACCGTATACCGACTATACCCACTATAGTTTGTGAAATTCCAAGTTAAATCTTTTCTCAGAATACTATCGAGCACGAAATTAATAATTAATATTTTATGTATTAATTTTGAGTGCATTTGGTTAGGTATATTTTATGCTATTCGAGAATATTTAAAATTAAAATTAAATTATTTAATTTCCGATGGATATTCAATAATCAGCAGAGCGACTTTCCCAGCTTTATAAAATAATTTGATGTTTGATGTACGACGGCGTCGTCACTTTAATTCGCGGTTCGACCACAAGCAGATGGCGTAATAATATTCATATATTACTCAACATTATATAAATTAGAAATAAAAATTATTGAATTTCGCGGGACATAAGAACTCCCATGTACCGTACTACTGTAGTATGACTAATAGGTGCAACACTATTTATATCTATTTAATTGTATAAATATATTATTATTCTGTGACCTGGATATGCCGTTGTCGTTTGTGCTATAAGCGTATTTTTTTGTGTTGCGCGCTCGGGAACATAAAATATGCCCCTACTTTACCGGTGTAGTAATAATTGTCTGTGACAATAAATTTTAATTTTGAGACTAAAAAGTAAAATATGTAAGCCCCAAAAGAATAGGTAATCAAACTTACGTATACATCGACTCTTCGGGTAATATATAGCTGCAAGGCGCCATATCTCGAGTGCAGACGCCATATCGAGGAACTTCTTTCTTAATCTAAATCCGAATTGAAAAAATCGAGATTTTTTATAAAAGTTACTTGAGTAGAATGAAATATGTGAGTAAATGTTTATTGTTGCCATACACATTCCTCTCTTGTTCAATGAAATTATTATTATAGTGAATCGTCTCCGGTGAGTGACGACGATCGGCTTTTGCCATAGATGATAGGTATTATAGTATATAATATGTTGTCATCAGTAGCGCTCTCTATTATCACAATTTAAATTACGAACTAATTATCAGTTATCACCCTGTGACTGTAGCTAACCAATAGAATTCATTTAAGTAATAAAAAAAAATTTAAGCTAGATAGAATCTACATATATGTACATCTACTGTAGACTATGAGTATTCGAAATAAAGCTTTGATTTTCAACTTCAGTATCTTTTCCGGTAGAAAAGTGAATCCAGTTGGTGCATTTGGGAGCTCAAAATTTAGAATTCCCAGAAGTTTTCAATAGCGCCGGAAAAAACAAACAAACAATTAAGATACAATAACGGGAATTTTTACTCAAAATCGATTTAGATGTTGTAACTTGAAAATAAATGACTATGGATACTTAAAACATTCACTAAATGTGTATATTAGCATTTTCTATACACGATACAATTTTCAAAATGTTTTAACTCATGTTGATCTATTTAAAGGCATATAACATTTTTGATTGTTATTATTTTTTTGTAAATTAACATCGATAAAAAAAATGTTTACCTTCCAAAACTAGCCAATACTATAAATATAAATGTCAATTGTCAAAAAAAACATGTTTAGGGGTAGTAAGCATTCTTGGTAAATCATAATATTGTACATTAACGATTTTAATTTTTGGAATTCTTTTATTTACTTGTGAAATTTGAATTATATTGTATTCCAGGTGTAATATAGTAAACATATACAAATATAATATTAAAATGGTTTCTATGAAAATGGCCAGCTACTATTGAAACATTTATTTGTCTTTCATCTCCCAGTTGTTATATTATTGAAAGATTTTGACAGACATTTTCTATATAACAAACCAATTATAATTTTACATTATAACTTCAAGTTTGTATTATACTCATGTCTTCGACTTCGCTGAACCCAATGTATTTGAATGACGCCTGCACGAGGCGGTATTATGAAGTCGTGGCCACGAGTAGACTCTCAAGCTTGTACTCTTCGATGCCTAACCTGATGACTTCGGAAACGGATAAAAAAGTCGCGTCCGATTCGTATGTTCTCATCGTAGTGTCAAAAACTCAGCAGACCCAACTCGACTTGGAGGTGCC
This sequence comes from Myzus persicae, assembly GCF_001856785.1. Taxonomy (NCBI): domain Eukaryota; kingdom Metazoa; phylum Arthropoda; class Insecta; order Hemiptera; family Aphididae; genus Myzus; species Myzus persicae. The sequence goes on from NW_019104242.1 coordinate 5,437, forward strand.
GCCGCTCGATTGTCTGGACTCGCTACAAGATACAGATTCTGAAGTAGAGGACCTGATGGTAACAAAACAATAAACATAGTCGCCGAACCTTTTTAAGTCGTACTAAATAGTTTTTTAGGATGTTGTTCTGCTGCTGTGGCGTGTTGAGGAATAGTGTTCAAATGATCATTAAAAGTTAAATGATTGTTTTATAGATATAAAAAGCGAATTTGTTATTTACACTAAATTGCATTGATTAAATGATTACAAATATATTATGTTTTAAATGATTGATTGTAATTTGTAAACCATATAGACTAAACATATACATAAACATATTTTATTCCTTAGCGCGAAATGCATAAAATACGAGAGGGGCTTTGCAATAATCCACTAAATTTTACAGCGTTTAAGTCTTCGAACAGGGAAAATATAGCATATACTTAACTAGGGATAAACAATATTATATAGATATAACTTTGTAATGAGTCCAATCTTCATTTTGAAATAAATATTTGATTCCTACTTGTTATTATTAGGTAATAATTGTATAATTCACATAGATTAAATAATTCGTACTCATCGATTAGGATTAGGATGAAATAATAAATATTGCAGATTTTGTGATTTAGTGTATAAGTTTAATAGTTCATATACCTAAGAGTAACTTCTTACTTCAAAATAGACACATTAGCGTACATCATGACCTCATTTAGGTATGTATAAATATTTGATTTGTTTTTTTTTTGATCGAAGCTGTAGAAATATATTCATTGAATCCATCAATTTAAAATTATGAGAGTTATTATTCGTTCATATGGGTTATTCGATCTAAAACAATAAAAATGCTCAACTTCAATGTACTCCACTTAATTTAAACTATGTTTAAAAAGATAAACTTTTGCCATGGGTTAAAATTTACCAAAATTAAATTCAAATCTTACAGTACATAATTTATTGCAATAAAATATTAAGTTTTTGAAGCCATTGATTTTGAAAAAAATGAATTATTAGAAGGTACTACTTAGTGGGTAGAATATTTTTAAAATTAAATGGTCCAAATTGTTTATATACTATATAAATAAATTATATTATTATTGATAAATTGCATAAAAACATGTATGTATGATTAATATTTTTATTTTGAATGGTATGAATTATGGATTGTCAAAATTGTCATAACTGGAAAAATAAAATATATTGTTTGTAATTTGATTTAATAAATATGAATCGGTTATCCGATCACATACAATATTGAATATTGTAATGAAGGTTATATTTTACTCAAACAAACAAATAAACATTGAACTTAAAGTCTACTTTTACACCTGTTATGCATATTTATGTCCTAAGTAAAGACTGTATCTGTATGGAAAGAATATTATGAATAATTAGTTTCAGTAACCAATGATACAAGTCATAGAAACCTAATTTGTGGATTCGTAGGTTCATTTATAAGTTTGTCATATGATGAAAACAGTAAGTAAGACATTTTATATTTTTTAATGATGATTTTTAAATAAATATAATATGTCAAAAATAGGAAATGTAATTTGTTTGACATATTTAAAAAAATCTTATTTTGATTCTTTAATAACTCACACAACGTAAAATTATCGAAGTGTATTATACTCTTATGTGATATTAGACAACTATATAGACTCCTTAAAGGTCGTCTTATTTATTTTTTAGAGAATAACGATTGTTCTATTAAAGCTTATAATGATTTAATGTTATTATTGAATGATCAAAGAAAACTTAATTTGTAAGAATTCATTTGTTTTTTGTTTTTATGCGTTATTGAATTAGAATGTAATTTTTGTAATTTTTAAGCAGGTATTTTGAGTTCCAACAATTAGTATATTGATTATTTTAATATTCAATTTTATGTCACTGTAATATCTACTGCAATATGTAAATACATAGTTATGTGATTTTTGTTTACAGAAAATTAAAACTATATTACTTTATAGTCTATAGTATGGTATATAGTCTTAAGTTATATTGTAATAGCGTCATGCTCAATTATTATATTTTATTGTAATTATTGTAATTTTCGTATTTATGAGCCTGTTATTAATTATTACAAATTAAAATCTATATTCTTTGCATGTAGGTACTTACTTTTCCCACTTATACAAGTAATTATTTACTAAAATGTACCTATTAATATAATTTATAAAATATACTTTTTACAGTTAATTAATGTTTTTTTACGTATCACGTTAAGAGTACACGTATGGGTGGCTTCTTACTCTAAACATACATGTAAACTTCATTTTATCATCACATGATAGTGCTAATTGTGCTAAAAAGTACTGATTGTGTTACATGGGCGCAACTAGAGGGGCTAGAAATGTATCAGCAGCATAACTCTGATCATTAATATGGGGGGAGGGGTTAAGCTCCCCAAGCCGCCTCTGCACCTATAACTCTGTGTATATATTAATGTAAAATAACAAAAACATTTTTTTATATAATGTATATTTATCTGCTAGAAACATCACTAATGTTCTACAACGCACAACTCAACTGCCACTACCAATATTTTTTATCGACTTAGAGCCCGCATTAAACAACAAAGACATATTTAAAATCGAATTTATACACTACACCAAAATTAAGGTTGAAAAGCCTCGTTTCAACCACCAAACTATTTAATGCCTTCGATGTCAAGGTTTTGGGCACACCAAATCTTATTGCTACCACCCTACAAAATGCGTCCATTGTGGAGAAAATCATCTCTCTGACACCTGCCAAAAATCTAAAAGTATCCCAGAAAAATGCGCCTTATGCGAAGGCAACCACCCAGCCAACTATAGAGGATGCCCGATTCATAAAGAATTTCAATCAACTCAACAATCAAAAAGAAAAACTTATCATATCCAAAAAAAACCCTGGTTCCAAAAATATTAATGTTAATTTAAATAATGTAAACACTACTTCAAACTTAACTACCTACTGATTCGGAAAAAAAAACCTATGCCCAAGCAACCAATACTACCAATGAAAACAAAAACAATCAGTCTTAACATCCCTTCCTTTGCTCACATAGATCATTTTACCCAAAAATTATCCTCATTTCTTGGTGATTTCAAAGCAATAATAAATCCTCTTATCTCTCTTTTAACCACAGTCATAAATAAACTTATAAGCAATGATAAATAGATCTCAAAATATTAGTCACCCGCTATCAATATTACTTTGGAATTCCAAAACAAATAATCCTCCAAACCCTCTAATTTCTAACCTCTCCTCTAAGACTCTCCCGGATAACTCTCCCCGTCGACTAAAACGAAATTGGCCTTGTAATTTACTTCGCTAAATAATTACAAAAAAAAAAAAAACCAGTTTGAAGTAGTGTCAATGGACGCACCCTTCAGTCAAGCCTCCAAACCTTGTAAAAATCTCACATTTACTTATTGTTTTATTTTATTACAGATTGTAAATTTATTAATATTATAAAAAATTATTTTAAAAAAAAATGTATATTTACATTATATATGCCATAACAGTAACTAATAATTTATTATTAGTAATAAATAATTTGTGTATAGTTCTTACACATGTATAAAAATTATAAAAATAAACAGTCAAAGATTTTTTGTATGACTATATAAATATTGTTGTCTATATTTTAATTTCGAATTTCGCTTCTAATAGATACTTTTTTCTATTAACTTATTTTATGTCGTACCTAACCTTTAACAGCCAGTAAGGTTATTTTTCGATACATAATAATATTATAAATGTAGGTATAGTGTCTGACATATATTGTAGACAGTCTTCAATATAATTGCTTAATTTAATATTATTATATTGTATAGGAATAATATACTTTAGCAACTAAATAAAGAACGGTCAGGCCAGCGGAGCAATATTATTTACTGAGGTGACACTAAAATGATACTATTTAACATCGCCGCATGTACGTACTTATTAGAACGTCTATTTTGTCGTATGTGCCATCCAACTCCAGCAGCCACATCGAATGTATAACTGTATAAACATACTGCTGGAATATTGTGACGGACGATGGCGTATATTAAATTTAAATATTATGTTCTCCGTTACGGCACATCATGTAAACAAACAATATAATCATGGCACAACGCATTTGAGGTATGACATAATAATAGCAAACGTAATAGCATTGAGTATATCGTAGACGGATTATATTATAATAAGGTCACGGTGTGTGTAAAATGTATAATTTAAGTATATATATATACGTACATATTAATACACGTGCATGTATATTATGTACATAGGCATGAGGTGCAAAGGTCTCCTGTAGCTGCTTTAGTAAACGTACATAAATATATATGTATAACGTATATTGCATACCGTTGGCGCTAGTGCATTTTTGGTTGGCCAGCGGTGAAATTCGCGTTCAAATAAGTCACGCGATCAACAAACGGTTTTTGCACGAGACTTAGGAAACCTTTCAAAGTCCATATACATACACCTTAATATACCTCCCTTAGTGCCGTGTACTGCAAAAACAGTGGCGTTCGTGGTGTTTACTAGCTGCTTACGAAATCGCCCCATGAATACATTTGGACGGTGTATGTGTTTTGCTCTCGATTTTGGCGAATCGTCGTCGTTATATTTTTATATATATAAATATAACTGTACAAACGAGATAACCGTGCGATATATAAATACGAATATCATATGAATACCAACCGACAACGCGTACAAAAGAGTAAAGTAACAACGAATAGTTTTTTGAGATTGTATTGTTTGCCGTGGTCCACTGCACAATATGAGACCGAGTGCTTCCTTATCATTAGTCGCGTAAGACAATTTCATTATTTCTTTACAACATTAAGTTATTGGACTATATATTCTAATGTATACGTAGCATATAAAGGTAGGTACTAGTGGTTAGTGTACTGTATACTTTAAAGTGTATCATACACTGTGTATGATACTTGTGTGTAAAGTCTCCAGATATACTACCATTATAGGTGCCATAGACAGGAATTTAATATGATGTGGCCATGTAGGAGGGGGAGGGGTCATCATTGTAAAAAATTACCAAAATAAACTAACTTAAAATAATATGTTAGTACCTAGCCTTCATGTCATTTTTTAGTAGACCCCCTAACGTCCCCTCTCTCTTGTCGATGGCCCTGTACAAATAGTTTAATTTAAAAGTTATGGCACAATAAGATACTATGATGTTATTCGATCATTACGTTGAGTATAACATCAAAACTGTAATTCGCAGCAGATAAGTAGACATGCAGAGGTATATCCAAGTATAATATAAGGGATGGCCGGGATGGGTCACCGCGTTTTCATAATATCCAAATCCAATATCGCGTTTTCATAATATATACAAGAATTGGGCAACTGGCTGCCCGCAGGTTTTTTTTATCTAAGCCGAACTACATTTTTAAATTACATTATAAACAAAATAAATTCTAATTAAAATTTATATTTTGAATGACTCTTTTTGCTTTCTATGCTCTGGCCCTTTAGATTTAAATTTTCTGAAATTGGGCCTCTATAGTAACTTTGATTTGTCCATCCCTGATATATTATATATACCATTAAGTTTAGAATAGTATTACTATATATTAGCTGGAAAACATCCTGTACATGACAGAAAGTAGGTTAATGTATAGAATATTAGATTGACATTTTTTTTTTCAGAATGTTTCATTTGGTGCGTTCAAAGGATTTTTATGAAATGGAAACTGAATACAACAAAAATAGTCTTCCAGGTTATTTTTCAACGTACAATTTTTCTAATTTCACAGTCACATATACTCACCAGTCACCACAACCTTGACCTAAATATAATAAATTACACCTAAGCCGAACCGTTGAATGGTAACAGTCTCGTCTAATTTTTTACACATGCAAAAATAAAAAACAAAACAAATGTCTGTTTCAACTAACCACATAATCAATTACTTTGAACAAATTAATTTTATTGATACCATATAGTGCACTGGTTCCCAAACTGGGGGGCGTGTACACATTGCTGGGGAGGCGCAAGCAGTTATTACGAAATACAATTTTTATTGATTAAATATTGTATATATAGCTTACATGTAAAGTATACCAAAAAAGATGATCGATTTTTTCACAATTTATAGGAGGGGGGGCAAGATTTTTGAAAATCTACAAAAGGGAGCGTGGAATAGGAGAGGTTAGGAACCACTGATATAGTGGTATTTAAAACACACATTTTAAGTTTTATAAGTGAAAATGGATAATACAATTGATGCATTGGCGGTGTTGCGTTGTGGAGAACATACACTGTATAACTTTTAGTTGATGTATATCAATACTTGGTACTTACCCCTGTAGCAAACTTGCCCAATCACCTATGCCTACTTAAGTTTCCATCATGCACAGTATACCTATTAACTTTTTTTAAAAACACTTAATATCCACCAAGTATTTTTTCATGAATTTTAGTGGTCAAACAAAAAAAAAAATGGCTTCTTAATAGCATTTTAAATGTTAGATAGTATATGCATGGGCAAGGTCTGAAATTAATTTCATTAAGCGTTATTTTTTGACAAAATCATCCCTGAGGGGCGGGGAGTGCACGAACGCTCCCAATAATTTTTTTTATATTTGAATTTGTTTTTACATTTCTGTTGGCATATATATCTTATTTAATAACTTTATTAAACTATGGACTTTTTTCAACACACTATTTTTATTTTTATTAAGTATATAATATGTTCACTTAAATTTTTAGTTTTTACTTATACTTAAAAATACTAACAGCTTAACTTCTCTTTTATTACTATACTTTAATTTTGATTGCAGTAAATCAATAATTTACTAATAGATGTATTTAATGCACAAACTTAAACACTCAAGTACTTAAGTAAATAAATTATTTTTGCTTATTACTTCTGCTAACACTTTTGCTTATTATTGCTTTGGTATATTGTTTATTAGATTAAAAAGTTAGTTAAGAAGCCGAATGAGTGAGGAGAAGCTGACTGGGTTTGCGCTTTTTAATATACACTGAAATGAAATGATCAATATAGACAGCATATTATTGATCGTTTTGCTGCTTCCAATAAAATAGTTTTAGAATTTGTTATATAACTTATTTCTATATCAATTATTAATTATTATTCATATTATTAAAATTAATTATGGATCTAATGTGAAAGAATAATTTTAACTTTTAAATGTTGTATTGTTTTGCAGCCTTTGTTCAATATTACATCAAACATATAGGTCTTAATCTTATTCGTTGACTAAAGTGGTATTCAAGAGTAATCCCCCCCCCCCGGCCACGGAATTTACTTGGAAACGCCCCTGGTTTTTGAGCTGAGTGAGATGGATCTCCAAAATCCCAATAATATCTTATTATCTTAATTTCCTTTTAGAATTTTTTGTTTTGATTGTGCGGCCTATGGATACAAATGATGTTATGAAAATAAGCTGATATTATTTATTTATACTTCAAACAAGAATGCTTTAGATTATAAAGAGAAAATACAATTTGAAAATTGGCGTCCTACTAAAAATAGTTATAAGAAGTACAACTAATTCTGATAATATTTAAAAAGCTTTTAAGTATTCAAAATTACATTAATGTATTTTAGTCTACTCTTATACCAAAAATATATTAATAGGAAATCTATTTCAATTGCCGTAGACTCATCCCAAAAGTGGTAATAATGCAATTAAATATAATTTTATACTTGTGAAGGTAAAAATAGTATCTAATATTCAATGATTCATCAATAGTAAAACATCTAATATTCTACACATTTCTCGGTGGGCCACCCTCCGTATCTCGGAGATGGGGCCATTTATATAGTTTGACGCAATGATTCGTTAGTATTATACAATAACAATATAAATAAGAAATGTAAAATAATATCTATTGTAATGGTCCAATCAATATCTAACCTAATCTTATACAGTTATATCTATTTTGAGGTATTTTACAAAAGATTTCGGCCCGCAGCCGCCGCGTTGCCATCAACTACAACGTCGTTTAATGGTTGATGACGGGTAGTGGTCACGGAGTACGGACCACGGTTGCACTGAGTATTAACCACCTCATACTAACCCACAAATATGTTGTTATACTATTTTTAGAATAATATAAACTAAACATCGCAAATTTGTAATGCTATAAAGCATTTGTGGGCGGTACTATAGAATCTACTCAAGTAGAAAGTGAACGTACATTTTCTAAATTAAAAATCGTCAAAAATTAATCAAGAAATACTATTATAGAACAAAATTGTATTAGGGTATGTTATTAATGAATGTCGAGAACGATATTCTCGACGAAATTGTTCTGAAGAAATTATTAATAGCTTAGGAATTACATAGGTACTAAAAACCAGTATTTGATAGAATGTTATTGCTTTAAAATAAAAAATGTAATTAATGATTTAAAAATCTGTTTCATTTTGGCAGTATAGTTTATCTAATAATGTACCCCTAGTGCGAGCTACATTTTTTTCATGTAGGGGAACATTTTTAAAATTTCCCGGTAGGCCAAAAATAGCTTACCACCCATGGGTTCAACCACTAAAACCTATGCAAAGTAAAACACAATTCTTAAGCGTATAGACAATTGACTGAGTATAAATGTAAATTTGATAAGGCATACACTTTATCAGCTGAGATTCTATAGGATAAGACTGACAGCCAGTGTTTATTACTAAGTATATTTTACAATATTAATAAATTATTGAACAAAACTTAAAACTTCAAATGTCTATAAATAACTCAAAGAGAGGTATTGTTTTCAAAAAATGTGTAGTGTGTAGAAATTTATATGATAAACATTTGGTCAAAATTTCGATAATCTACAGTTTTCAACAACTGACTATACATACAAATTCCCTTTTCTTTAATTTTTTTTTGTTTTTAAAAATTATTTTAAAATGTACTATATGAACCTTCAATTCTTGTTCCTCGAAAATACCAACTACATCTAATTTTATACCAGAAAACACTCTCAAATTTTCAACTTTGAGATTTTTTTACTGCTTTTCGTGTACACTACTAAAAAAGTGTTGCTGGTAAAAATGAGTGGCTTGCTTTTAAAATCTTAGTATAGCTGCATGTAATGCACATTTAAAATGTATAGTATAAGTATGTACATTCTTAAGTATCTTGATGAACCGTAAAAAATCATGATTAAAATAATTTAATAATTGATTCAAGGGTACACTATTTATACACTTATTTTACTATTTTATATTATTAAATACATATATCAATATGTACAGTATAATCTTTTATGAAATTAAGCGTTTAAAAAATATTAAATTGTATAATAATATTTCTTAGGAATAAGATTATACTATTTTAGATACTAAGGTACTAAACTTCTTTTCAAAGGCAAAATTGCGACTATCTTAAGTGAAAATTCGTAGGAGAACTGTTCTTTAAAATTTAAAATGCTATAATAATTCATATTACGCACATAGGTTATTTCTCAATAAAATAAAATAAATTGAAATTATAGTTAGGTACAATTCTTCTAAGTGTAAAAATATTTTATGCCATTACTTCCAATAAAATTATTTTATGGTCACTTGCAGGCTATAGTGTAAGACGACTTATCATTGTTGCTCAACTCGTGCGCATAAATAATTCAGTTAACAAATATTTAAATTTAGAAAATATATATCTTTCAATCTCGTAGAGATTCTGATATAAACATGCATAGTATAACAATAACTAAACATTTATTTTGTTTTAATATTTAACGCAAACGCAACAAGACATGCAAAAAACTATTTTTCTCCAGAATATATAATTTATTATCTAGTACTTAATACAATATTAAATTACGAAAGAGTAATATAGTAAGTAAAAATACTGTACTAATACAGACATACAGTAAGTGTTCACTATTTCACATACTACTTTCTATCTAACTTTCTATGTCCTGCATGGATTTATAATACCGATACCGACCATGACCACATGTTCTATTAATTATAATTTATAATATTATATATTATAGTCACCGTCAACCTGATACACAACTTCGACACCTACTCACTTATTATTAGATGACTTTAAATTTCAAATAGAAAAATATTCAAATTTTGAATAAAAATTATTCAAATAAATGTTACGAGCGCGGATAGTTTAAGTGTACTAAAAAAGTTATACATATTTTTTAATACGCACTCACTTCTTATTGCAATACTGTGCAGTGCAGTACCCGCGACAATGGGAAGTTAGAAAACTATCCGAACACCCCGTACAATGTCCTAGCACCAAGACGGTACCTAAATTTAAAGATTGATATTTTTGTTGATTTATTTTCTCCTAATCCTATTTATCTACTAAATTAAAGGATGTTGTATTATTATCTTATTGCTTTTCTTCTTGTAGGCAAAGACGTAGACGTATCTCTATCATTGCACATTAATCGAATATCTGGCGTAGACGAGAGCAAAGAGGTAAACATTTTACGAAATACAACAATTACTTATTATATTTATTTTATTATGCTTGGTAATATGGTCTTTATATGAGTATATGCATTGATAGTACACATACTCTAGTATCTATTGTACGAGACACGAGTACACATTCAACAATTTTAATAAATGCATTTATAATTAAACATGAGTTCGCTAGTATAATATGTTTGGTAAATCGCCCAGTGCCTAAAATATCGATTGTGTATTATTGCGTCTGATTTCATGGGGACTATTATAGTAAGTATTTTTCAGGAAATAGCTCTGGATGTATTTTTGCACGTGTACTGGGAAGACCCCAGGATCTGGATTTTGGGAAACGCGAGCCAGGTTGAGCTGACCTGGGACAAGGACCCGAAATTCTGGATTCCTGACCTGTACATCAGACAATTGAGGGAGATGAAGGTGCTTACACTGTTCCAGGACTTGGCATCGATACGGCTGTACGACAACAGCACACTCCGGATTAGCATTGGGTAACGGGCACGAACGGTATACGAAATAGTAGCCACCGAGTCTCTTATATGTGCATGTATTTATAATATATATATATATATGTACGTGTGTTGTATTGTATTCTGCAGAGCAACCATAATAATCAAATGTGACATGGACTTTGTACTCTATCCGTTGGACGTACAGACTTGCGCTGTAGACTTCGGCAGCTGTAAACAAGTTTTTATTAATTTTTTGTTTTTTTATTAATTTGCGGAAATCCCTCCTCCCCCCCCCCAAAAAAAAAAAAAAATTATAACCAGATAACATTTAAATGTATATCGTATATGGAATCAAAGCCTCCCGCTCTCATTATTGTAAATAAACAAAACCTCTGAAGTTTTAATGGATTTCCGCTTATGCAACAGATCCACATCGATAGATGACAGTTAATACTTAATAGGTAGCGGTTTTTATTCATATAATAGAACAAAGTAAGTTTACTGCTATACTGTCTCTTTATACTGGCTCTATGCCTCTATATATAATAGTGGGCGACAAAACTGATAGAAAAATAAATAAATAATTTCATCAATTTCATCATTAACCATCTGTTTTTATAAATACTTTCATGAGGGTGCATCTATTACTTGCCTAACTATAATTTTAAATAAATTATTTTTTTACAAATAAAATAATAAATTATTTATATGATCACTATTATAATATTAGTACCTATAATAATATTAAATAAATTGTTATTGGTATCATTTTTATCAGACAATGTATATACGATTGCTCTTTGGCTTTATTAATATTTAAGAATAATGTCGTTGTCGGTATTAGTTTTTATTTGCAGTATTAAATTGAACAGACATTTATAATATAGACATTCTATTTATTTTGTATTTTATTTTATTTTTTGATAATACAGACCCTTGGCAATACGAGCCATTGAGTTTTTGATTGGCGGCTCTGATGAGTTAGATGATGTTGGTTATAGATTGAGAGTGATTGTGGAGTATTTCGGCTAGTGATTCGGGCAGGTTGTGGTATATTCGGCATTCAGTGAGAATGTGGTTGATGGTGACTTGGACACCACAGGCTGTACATATTTGGGGTTCTATCTTGGCCATTAGAAACTGTGTGAGATTTGAGAGTGTCGGATTCTGATTCTTGTTAAGATAACTTCAAATTGCCTGGGTATTTCGATAGGGAACGTCCCATTGTCAGTGTTATGTTTGATGTGATTCAGTTTAGTACATTACGATGTCCATTTCTGGTGCCATCTTAATTGGTATTTATTTGTTATTACCAATAACTTGTTAGCATTTATTTTTGTTTATTTTAATAAAGTAGGTATAAATGTACTTGCTGTACTTTAATACTATAAACACTTTTTTTCCAAAACCAAAAATTACGGCAACCCTGTGCACTTTCATAGTATATTGTATAATATTATATAACTGAAAATAATACAAATAATGGAAAATGCTTTAAAAATCCGAGTACACGTATTTTTTTTTATCAGCCTGATGACACTTTCAGTTTTTGACACCACAAAAATTATTACCTCATATTGTGTATAATTTGTCTTTGTGTTTTTTTTTCGGATTTCCTGTTTGACTGCTGTTAGACAAATACACGCTGAAGGACATGAAATTCCATTGGAGAGACGATCCGCTGATTTTCCCCAGCGACTTTGGAGATGGATTTCGATTGCCTCGTTACGTTGTATCGTTTGTCACTGATAATCGTTTGAATGTGATTTATTACGGCGATGGTAAGTCTAAACGTTGTTTACACACGCCCATGTATTTCCGCATAGTTACGTGTAGTTGATATACTTATATAGTCATATATATTGTATAAGAACTTGGCGCCTTATGGTACGGTAAATGATGATAAAATAAAAAATAATGATAATTTCAGTTTAATCCTACAGGACTATTACAGTGTTTTATGGTGTTATAAATCATATTAACCTTCTAGGATTTAGGACAGTTTAAAAAAACATGACCTTAAATGAAGTGCCGGAAAAATTCAATCAAAGTATACTTAATGAACTAATTTTGTAAACTTATTTTTAAATATACAGTATACTGTATACAATATATTAGGTGCGTACTGCATGTTATTATAAACACAATTATTAATCATGTACACAGTAAGTATATTTACAAGCTTTATTTTTAATAAGCCTAAATAATTAAAAATATATTTACCTAACTGGGTCGGTATAATAGATTAAAACAATTGAACAGGATAACCAGAGTTCCCATTTTGTTTCCTAACGAGAAAAACAAAAAACTGAATAAATATTGTTTTAGTTACATTTAAAATTCGATAACATATTTTACGTCTTTGTTATTTATATTCATATTTCTAATAGAATATCAGTTAATAAATTTTGCAGTAATTTTAACTTCATACTTCGACTCATAATCATTATTATAGATTTCCATTTAACTTTGACGAAACTTAACAGTGTGATTTAGTATCTTCAATCTTGTGTTTCTTGTATAATATATCTGAAGTCTGTATACTTAGCTATACAACATCAATTGTGTCATAAAAATATTATATTTTCGAGTAGGTAATCATTCCACGGCCCGGCTGGTGATCACCCTCAGCCGTGAACTCAGAAGTCACCTGCTAGAGAGCTACTTGCCAAGCACGCTATTCGTCATCATGTCTTGGGGCAGCTTCGTAGTAATGCCCGAAGTTGTGCCTGGCAGAATGGTTCTACTGGTCACAACACTGCTATCACTGGTCACCATGTTCGATACCATAAGGTATATATTATGACACATAATGGCAATTTTATAGTTGTATTTTTAATAAACTGAATTTAGCACTAACATGTTTACTGTTTAATAATAATTATAAGTGATATTATTGTATCTTGTGTAGAATGCTATAACATATTGTAATTTATAATGATCGGGTGAATTACATTTTCAAATTATTTTAATATAATATTACATTTACTGCTGATTTATCCTACTTAACTCATTATCAGAATAAATTAGTCGAACGTGTACATAACAGTACATCGGTATACCTAACGGTTATGTCATTTCACTTAAGTTGCTCACTTAATTGTTATATTCATAACTTACGAAAAGTACCGAAAGAAAAAATAATAAATTCGATTTGTTTAATTAGAATTTAAAAACGATGAAAACGTGTAGGTATATGATTTTCAAAACATTAATTAGCTTGGTGGGCCGTTGAAACACCTTGGAGGGACGGATCCGGCCCGCTGGCCTTAGGTTGGAGATAACTGCTCTAAATCATTGAGAATATATTTCAGTAACACTATGTTCATGCAATTTTAATAAAAATACAAATACTTAGTAATTATTGAAGAATAATATTATGCTCCTTTTCTTTTTTCTAACTCTGTTTGTTAGTTATCACTTATTAACGAGAAATGCATTAATTTTTTGTTGACGTTTAAATTTAGTGTCTGGTGAATTTATCGATTTTTTTGATTTTTCAATTATATTCATTTCATCACTAAAATGATCTTTTGCTTGTTTCTCATAATTCGTAAATTGTTAAAAAATGTATATGTGAGTCATACTTAAACTACTTATTTTATTTTTGGCGGTTAGAGCATTTGACCAGCTGAGCTACTCTCTAAATACGGATGTGAAAAAATATCATAAATTTAATAACAACGATATTATTTTAAATAATAGTCTATTGTGTTGGGATCGTTGTAGGACGCTAGAACTACCCCTCAAGTCCTATAGTTTTTATTTGAAGACTTATATAAAATGTTTGCCTGGGTTTCATTATCTTTCGGATTTATAAGGACAACATAAGTTGTTTTTACTTCAAGTTCTAAATAAAAAAAAAGGGGCAACTTAATTTCTCCACTCTTTCTTTCTCTCTCTTTCCTTCTCTAGCCATTCTGATATAAAATGTAATGTACAATACCTATTATTGAAATTATTTGAAATAGCATGATAAGTTATTCAGCATTTTCTAAAAATTATGTCGTGTTCTAAGCAATAAAAAGGGTGTGTTATGAATTTAAAATTATTAAACCGACCCAGTTTCTGCTCAAATATTATACAAATTAATACAGCCATATTTTAGTAAAGAAAAAGTTGTAATAACATGCGATTTGAGTTGATTTAAAAAAAAATATTCAGTGAAATTCAATGTCTTAAACAAAATAATAATTACATTCTGTATACATTATATGTGGTACACGAATAATTGCAATTAGGAAGTGGTCTTTAGTTTAGATACTGAATTCTTAATAATTTGCTTTAAATTATTATTTGGTAATTGGGTTACATAATTCCAATTATTATAATTAGGTAATTGAAATTAATAATGAAAAAAAACTTGGCCATTCGCCAGTAACAAAAATTGAAAAAAGTTAAAAATACATAATATTTATAAATAAAACCATAAAGTGCCAAAATATTTTTTAAAAACCATCTAGAATATGCTATGATAAATATTTGATAAATAATAATACTTGATGACAATTTATTTATTAGCTATAATCTACGATCATTTATTTTTAAATAAATTATAACAATATAACAAAATCGATTTTGTCAAAAACTGGTACTGCATATATATTGTAATTCAGTTTTTCGGTAATTTTTTTTTTTTGACAACATTTTTGAAACATTCATAGAACATCTATAAAACAAATACATACATCAGGAAGCTGTTTTTCTTAAAATAAATAGACCAAACCATATTATAAATAGGTTTCAATAATATTGTGATCTGCATTATTTTAGCATACATGGTGCTTTTGCCTACAAATGGAACAATGTAAAAAAGTTAGTCTCCTCAAGAAATTAAAACTACAAAATATTGTTAAGTGTAAAAAGTTTGAAAACCATGTTCGTGCACGTAATCCCTGAATGTAATATAATGTTCAATTAGGCATAAACGTTAATTAAAACCTTTATTTCAACTGTTTTATCAATAGTTTTACTAAGACAAAACGTACGTGTGATTGTCGTAGAATGTAGATAGATGTGTGTAATTTGATATATGATATTGTCATATTACATATTATATAGGTACCTACTATTATTATAATATTATGGCCACATAATACTTAATAGTAGCTAGGTACTTTTTGTTATATGTATAAACAATTATGGACAGTAGTAGTATTCTGAGTTACCTACAATTATGGCACATTTAAGCCTCCAAAAATATAAAAAAATATATATTTATATATATGTATATATGGTGGATAGTCTCCTATAAGTATGAGAATAATATGAATATATGATCGTATACATGAAATCATAAAATATGACTGTTAATCTAATTAATTTAAAAAAAATTTCGGTTTTTAAAATTTAGTACACATAATATCATTAATATCTATTACAATTTCAATATTATAATGATTGGCATATGTGTGGCTAGAATGCTAGATAAATTGACGCGTTTAAAAATTTGCAGGAGACATCATTCATTAATTAATAATGGTAGTTACGGATTTATTTTTTTGTTTTTATATATTTTAAATAAACATTTTTTGACTAAAATACTTATGAATTTATAAAAGTAACAATAAAAATATTTTTAGTTTTTTTTCTCTCTTGAATATTAGAAAAACCAAAAAATATATATTTTCCCGATCAAATAATAATATTTGTACTTTTCTTCAAGTTCTTTACATTTCTTAAACAGATTTGAAATCTAAGTATTTTGCAAACTTCTAGTTCCCCCTCTCCTCTGATACTAAATCACATGGTAATCCACTATTATGATTGTGACTAATCTAACCTATTAATTATTAGGTGTATTGACTATTGACATATTGTATGACCATAGATTTCCCGCGAATAATACGACTATATTGAATGGATTTGTTGGCTACGAATCTATCACAATAGTATCTTAGTACCTACCTGTGGTCCTGTGTATGGCTGTAATATGTATTCCATAATTATGTAATTATCTAGTATGGTATAGACCATATGGTAAAGCACTGTTAAGTGTATGTTATACATACGCTATAGTACGTAGGTATATAGTGTGAACTATGACTCTTGAATTTTATAGGTACAACCCTCTCTGACAGCCTCTTTTTGAAGTCGATCAAAAGCAGCTTAGTTTTATGGCGTTTTGTAACCATCGCATTCGTATATAAATAATTAATGCATCGACAAGTGACAAGTGGCATGGCTATAATAATTGTACCTAACATAATATAATATAAATATATACAATACATATATATGCTAATAAGTAATAATGCATTTTCGATCAGTATAAAAGTCCATATCCCTTCATTAAAATGTTATGTTTTGTTTTATAACTAGATAAAAATAATTAGTAAAATGTTGGTTTATCGGTCAATCTATCGGTTATATGATATTAAATTCTTTAAAATCAAAATTGTTTAAATCGCATGGTCACGGCGGTTGCGTGTGACGTGTTCATGACAAAAGTAATGAAAAACATATTATTTTAAAGTAGCACAAACATAAAATAAACATAATTACCAGGTAATTTTTGTGTGGTTTTCAAGTTTTTTTAAATAGGTACAAAAAAAAATACCTAATGATTTTGAGGAATAAAACATAGGATATTACTGTAATTTTTTTCAAAACCTTGCCTGTTAATAGTTATAAGTACAAAGGAGACCACTATATGACATCAGTGAGAAAGTGTAGGTCATAAAAACTAAAATAAATAATTTATTGGAAAATTTAAACTAAATGTAAGCGTGAGCTTTTTTACATATTATACATATTAGAGGTAGGTATATCATTTTTACATTTTATAGATAACTTAAACTTTGAAACATTGTATATTTTAAACATTAAATATATGTATCGACCAATCAAAAAATTTCAAACCAGCAAGCACCCAATCTGGTCCCACGTAGTTTATTTTTAGAAAGACGATATTTTACAGTCGACATTTTTGTTAATGTACCCTGCCACCATTCTCCTCATCAAATAAATGGGTAGCTCTCAAGTTATCTGTTTTATACACATTGCCAATATCTCAGGTTCCGTTCTCTCTCTAATAAACAAGTCCATAGTTCCGTTAAGCTCTCATTTTATGCCATATCACTACCTTATGTAATTGGTTCATCCAGTCTTATAAAATAAAATAATCTTATTTATACTATCCTTACAATGGGGTAAGAGGGACCAAAACAAAATTCAAAAGTATCGCAAACAATGCTATTTATTACCTTTATGGCTTTATTAGTGGTTTAACAACGTAAATTATGAACGTTTTAATATATTTACTGTTTAGTAAGCTGTTAACATATTAAGACTATTGTATGTACACGTAATAAAGGTACATTTCGTGCTTTTAAATTAATTTTTTTGCACAAGTAAACCGTTGTTCCCCGGTTCCCCCGATCTATACATATTTCTTGACGTTAAAACTTATAGTAAATAGTATAGTAGCAGGCTTTGCACTAACCTGCTTAGACTCCCCATATTTTGGCGTCTCGTCGTGTTTGTTTAAAATCTTTGAAAAACGGGTTTCGAAAACATTAATTTGCCGCAAAGATCTGGCAATAATAAATCAAATTTATAACATTTTTATTGATTTACTTGAACCGAAAACAACAAAAATCATTGTATGACAGTTTTTATAATAGCGCCTACAAATGTGGTAGTGAGCCAGTTAGGTACTAATGGTTGATTTCTATAAATATTTCAAGTCAGAAAAGACAAACACGGCGGACAATGTATGCCTAGAATATATAATATTGTCAGCAAGTCGTTTTACTATACGTTTTTACACTGCCATTGCGCAGGAACAACTCGCCGAGCGCGCTGGAACTGAAATGCATCGAAGTCTGGCTAATATCATGCACTCTGTTCGTGTTCCTGGCGCTAGTCGAGTACTTTATCGTGCTATTCGGCATGCGATACGACAAACATTGGAGGCATAAGAAACGCGATCTAGACGGCAGTGGAGGCATTCCGAGCAAACCACCATTGTTCGGTTCCAACAAAGTTCACGCAACATCTGGAAGTGATGTGGCTGGAGACGACGATTCGGTAGGTGCGATTGCTGTAAAACTACCCACCCATAACCTATATAACCTCAGCTTACCAAAAAAAACTTTTCTCAGTATCTACATATATATAGTATTATATATGTAATATTTTTATAGGACCCAGTAGTGTCCCAGTAGTGTCACTATTTTTTAAATGTTAATAATAAAATGTATCCTACTTAAATTGCAGGCAATTCATTTTTTATACCTAGGTACCAATTGTATTGTAACAATTTTTTTGTAGAAGGGATATATTTCAGGGGGAGGGTAGAACCCTAAAATCCTATTCTTGCGTACGCCACTGGTTACAATATTATAATGAACTATATAATGTGGGCCGTGAAGTAACGATGGCAAGACCAAATAAAAAAAATATTGATGATTACGTTCCACAATTTCTGTTTGTTTTCATTGTGCTTCAAACTGTAAAAGCTCAACTCCCTACATTGCAGCAGCAAAAAGTGACGACGAACAGTGGACCAGCGATGGTTGCATCCACCGGGAAGCTGCGATTCCAGTTGCTCACCAGACATATCATACTATATTGCGGTTCGCCGAGGGGAACGCTGGACCAAGTTTCGTTGGCACTGTTCCCGTTGTGCTTTATCATTTTCTCCGTCATGTACTGGATATCGTACATTACTGAGTCTAGGCGTAAAGCTTTGGCGTCCGTCGTCTGAACGAACGAACAAAAATGTCATGTGCGTACTAATGATGATGATAATAATCAGTAATCAGTAATCGATAACCTATAATTGGCTGAAATAAGTACCAAAGTACCTAACTATATTGTATAAATAATATAATGTATTATGTAATATATTACATGTATACAAGTATACAATAGTGGAACACAATAACATTGAATTCTACCTATTTCAATTTCCGTAACCATGGATATGTTCTACAGATTACATCAATAATAATAAAATTGTGTTAATATATATATAATATATAAAATGATTAATGCATATATACATACAATATACAAATTATTATTTACTTAAAATAATTTACATAAATTGCTATATTTTAATAAATTATTGTATTATATTTTGTTGTGTTAATATGTGATTAAAAATATCTATGGTCTATCCATAACTATCTATATTATTATTTTTTCTGTTAAATATTTTATTTATAACTCCTACTCAAATCACAGCTATGGCTATAATGAGTAAAGAGTAAACCAATACTGTTATTATTATTTATTCTAATATTGTAATCACTAATCATTACGATTATTGGTGAAATAAATTATTATTATTAAGTACTGTAATGATGATGTATGCGTACCAGCTAACTAATACGCACAACGTAGCAAATTTTAACTTATTTTAATCTTAGAGTAGGTTTGACATTATTTAGGGACCCTTATAGCCTTATTTTTGATAGTTAAACTTAAAGGAAGTATATGAAATTTGAATATTAAAAATTATTTGAAATTAATTATTTATCCTCAATCAATGTTTGACATATTATTGTAATATAGGTATACATAGATATACCTACTTCATACTTCACATTTACACCAAATGTTTATTTTTATCATTTTCTATCACACACAGTACCAAGACTCCATATATCACAGTTATGGAACCTTATATAATATACTAAATTTTTTTTAGAGAGCTTACATTTTTCATCGTTATAGATAGATTTAAAACTGGTTTGTTTGACCGATTGGAATTATTTTTTATTGATATAGATGTGTAAAAAAAACTAAAATCAAAGTCAAGATGGAAAATGTCTATAAATAGCTCAAAAAGAATCAAAATATTATTACAATTATGCTATGTATAGAAAATGATGAAATAAGTATCTGGAAAAAATTTCACCTTAGTGCCAACTATACGGTTATTCGTTTTTGAATTAGGTACAAGAAAGTAAGAAAATCAGTTGATGAGAAATCGTTATTTTACTCATCTATACTGAATTTCGTTAAACTTATAACAAACCTGCTATTATTGTAGTGCAATACTCCTACGTAATAATTGACAACGTTTAATCTCTTACCAATGCTTCATTCATAGAATTTCAAATTTAGGAATTACAGATGAGGGAGGAGGATTTTTCAATATTCCCATTCCCATATCACGAAAAATATTTACTAGGAATAAATAACATTTTTTATTTAAATTACCTATTAAATAATTGCCTATTAACTAATTGCCCAATTCATTAGAAAGAGTCAATTTTAAAATTAGCTCCATTAACTAAAGATAGAAATTCACATTGTACTTTAAAAATGTACGGACTTGTTATGAATTAAACTCCCCGTGAAATGTTTCAATGATGTTAAGAAAGAATATTAAACTGTCAGGTTTAATCTATAACTCATTTTAAGAGTATTCGACTTTTTTCAAAAATTGAATTAAAAAAGCATAGTCACATACTCACATTAGCAATTAGTTCTTGAACCTAATATTATATTTGTATTGTATAAAATAATTAATATTACTTATGTTACTGTACAGCATGTATTTTTTGTATAGGTATTCATTATAATTAAATGTTATATTGATATTTTATAGTTAATTATGTAATTACATACGCTTATATATATTGTAATTTGTAATATAATTAAATTAAGAAACAATTGTATTTACTGTAACTGGAATAATACAACTGGACTTTATTTTCTTTAATAAAGTTATTAACTATTATTTTTTTTAAATATTATTATTATTATTTATATTATTAGATTGTCAAAGATTTTTACCAAGAATCATTTTTTTCACCGATATTTATAGAAAAACTTAAAAATATTTTTAATTAATACCTACAGATAAAACATTAAATAATTTAATACTTTACAGAAAAAAAATAAGTTGGTACTGGTTAATAGTTTACCGTACACAGAAAAAAAATTATAATTGAACAAAATATAGTAAATATAAATATTTTATAGATAAAATAACTAAAATGATTTAATTATTATGATTAGGTATTTAAATATAGTAGTTTGTTATGGTAATGCTAACTATATTTTAAAGTGACTGCAATTTTTAATATTTGAATTAACTAAAAAATATAGTTAAAATGACTTTAAAATTAAGTATAAATTACTAATATTAATAGTTAAAAGGACTACAACTGAGTATAATATATATTCTATTATTATATTATTATGTGTCATTGCATTCTCATAATATTATCATAATATTGTGATGGGTGAAAATATCGTAAAGATAAATAGTATTAACCAATACCATTACTACTTTCTTGAGAAGAATCGACTAAGTAAGAACCGCCAATACAATATTACGTATTGTTTATCTATCTCGATGATTACAAGACATTTCAAAAACAGTATGTACAATGTACATATTTGCTTAGTTACATACGTGTATTGATAATCTGTCGTTATTCACATTCGTATGCGGAACGGATGTGTGTTACGGTTTTAATTGTCCGAGTTAAGGGGACACAGGGTCAGATGTAAAAAGTACGAAACGCGTTAAGGGAAAAAAACAAGTTCTTCATTCGAGCGGTCGACTTGAGGTTGTTGTTTGTTATGTATACGGTGCCCGGTCTTCAATACCCATATAATGATGTCACTGCTACTCAATCTGTTGCAAGTACTTAACTCAGAATAAATACCTATTAAAATTTTTCTAAAAACTGACTTAAACGACTATGAAAAAAAAACACTTGCTTGATTATCTTTCAGCTTCGTGAACAAATTTCAGTGTTAAAAATGTTGCACGGCCGTTGCAGCACAACCCTAGTCTAAGCCTAGCTTACATGACTTTACTCTCCAGGGCTGGAGCTTCTACAGTGGCGATCATCATACGCCAGTTGACCGAGATGGACATTTTATTAGCTGATCTAAAATCAGACTAAAATATATCTGTGCCTTTTCGCCAACGTCGTCGACTATCGTCCGATACAGCATTTCAAGCCGTCCGGTGTAGGTCCACGATATCCTCGGAACTTCGTCCTCGAGATTAAACATGACAGCTGTGGCTTGCACGTCTTGACTTCCGGTGTGTGTGTCGATCAGCTTCAGCGATACGACGGCCAACAAAATCATCAAAAACAAGAACATCTGATATCGTCTGACTATGCCGCTCGACGGTGTCGATATATTACATTTATTGTTTGATAAGAATATATATTATAGGTATGTGTAAATATTTTATAATATTCCTTATTAATGAAGTAATATTGTTTTTTTTTTTAATGGGACTCGACATTTTCAATAACACAAAATTGAATTTTAAAAAAAGTAGATATATAACAATTAACACTCGACTAAACACAATCATCTTTTTGACTGTTATTTCTCATATAAATAATATTATATATTTATATATTCCCTACATAATCCCGTGATCCATGACAATTTAAACTTCAGACCTACCTAGCTGTCTTATAACTTTTTCTATGTAAAAAATAAAAGCTTTACCTATAACTTTATTGATACTCGCACAATTTATATGTTTACAAAACTTGTAGGTATCACGTGTATACAATAACAAACTATATAGATACGGCGTGGAATGTAGGAATTAGGTATATAATATTTACACGAATGACAACAATAATCCTAAATCGTAATTCGATTTCAATTACTAAAATATGAAAACCGCGGAATCTATATATATATAAATGAATGTCTGTTTGTTTGTCCTGTGTGTCCGTATTCTGTCTAAACAAAAAATGATCGATTTTGGGGAAATTTTTTGTGTGGTTTGAGTGGTTCCCTGGATGATTTAGATTCACAATTGGACCTCGTGGTCCAACTCGGGGAGGTGCTCAGACAGGGATTTTAAGATTTATGAAGGAAATTTTTGTTTAAAAATGGTTGCTATAATAAGTCACTAGGAGAAATATAAATATATTTAGAAGAAATAAGTATTTTTTTGTTTACTTTGGTTGTCATTGGTTAATCGGACAGGTTAGGTTAAATATAAGCATGCATTAAATTGAATTTTCACACATTGCCAACCAAGGTGGCTGAATTGCACTTTTATTCACTCATCGGGGTGTCGGCAATCAAAATCAAAATAAAACATATTATTCATATACAATTTAAGCACTAAGAAGGGTGCACCGAAGGTGGATTACCTACCTGATAATACACTGATCACAAGCTAGAGTCATTGAATTATAGAATTTTTAACGGGCAACAAAGTGCACGAGATCAGCTAGTTTATTTGAAAAATAAAAAACTTATATAAGTTGTGAATATTTCAGTTCAATTTTCGATGACCGATATTCCAATCACAGACAAATAAATAAAACGTATTTATTTATTTTAAAATTTTAGAACTATAAGCGTTTATTGCCGTGTTTAGATAATCATTGAAAAAATGCGATTCGTATATTCAATTGCGATTTTAGTTTAACAAATCCATAGGATATAATAAGTGATATTAGATATTATACCTATAGAATCATCCAATGGTAAGTATCTGGTCAAAACACAATTGTAGTTTAAAATTAAGTACACATTCCACACGCCAGATGTATAATATTATTAATATTTATAGCTACCATAATCCTACACACACAAAAAAAGGTCATTAGTATGTTGTAGATCACCAAAATTTAAAAGTTGTACAACCTACTTATTTTTTCTTTTTTTTTTAAATTTGTTTGAATCCAATTATGTTTAAATTTGTTTCTATTTTTGTTTTCTTGGTTCACTTCTAGTTGTAGTGAAATTATGATTTAAATAGTCCCACAATATGTAACTTTATCTGTTTGAAATGTATTTTGTTATATAATGTAGTTTATTGTTCATTTAGATACATATAATAAGAACTCAAATTTCTTTTTCTGTAACATAACTCTCTATTTCCATCACAAGCTTGCTTAAAAGATGTCTAAAAATAGATAAATCGCTGGAATTTTATATTAAGTATAATAATTATGTAAACATTGTTTATATTTAAAAAATAAAAATAAATTTTTTGCTCATAAATAAGCTAAGCTATTTGTTAGGTGCACTGCTCCTCGACTATTATTTATACCTAGTTGATTCATTAGATTCTTTGAATGCGACTTTCGGATGGTTTTAACATTTTATAGAAGCTGCAATATTTTGATCGTAATTACAACCATCTCTCTTTCTAACAAAATTATGCAAACAAAACAACACAACATGTTTTAAAGATATGATCACAAAAATCGGGTTTGACTAGAATAGTCATGTAATACATTCCACTTGTAGGCTAATGCCACAAAAGCACACTCGACAGTATACATCTTGCTCTCGATAGCCTATAATTAAATATTCTACAAGTATTGTTCAGCCCCCGTCCTTTATATGGTCGTAATGTCGTACAACAGATACATATCCGATGAAAAAAACATAAGAGTGGATCGGAGGCAACAAAAAAAACCATATGCATACGCTGAGTGTTTCTTTTTTTTAAGCAACAATAGTAAAAAAGAAAGTCTGTACTTAATACCTATGTCTATATAAAAAAATACATTAATGTATTTTTGATATTTTTTGATAACAAATATTATCAAATATGGTGTCAAGAAGGTCGCTGTAATGGATGGTAGGTATTAAATTTAAATTTAATGATATCATAATATAATCATTGTATACGAAAAACGATTCTGAGCGGAGACGGTATATCAGTCTAGGATATTTTATATTGTTATTACTTGTTATTAATATGGTAGACGGTAAATTGAATTGATATTATTCTTAAATTATAAGTGATGCTGGAAAAATATTAAGTATACATATATAAAATTGGGTTTTTTTGAAACCGAATTACAACGAAATGATAAACGTTGTTCTTTGTGTTAACTACAATTTTGTCCAAAATGGCTGTAAAAATAACTGTATTTATAAATTTTTTAGATTTTAGATATGGAAAAAACTGCTTAAGTGGAACTTAGTTTTAAATTTTCAATCCTGAGCTTTAAAAATTGAACGTTTTATACATTTTTAACTACAAAATCATTTTCAATGTCAATTTACAATACTATTGTCAACATATGAACTTTAAATGGTTATAAAATAAAACGTGAATATGTTTTTTTAATATTTTTCAATTTCTATTGTAATAAATAATAATATACCAAGAGTCTTATATTCAATTTCCATGCTTTTTGACCCAACCAATAAAATTTTATTGACATTTATAGAAAAAAAAAGAAAAAAAATGAAAAATGAAAATGTCCATCAACAGATTAAAACTAGTCAAAATATTATATTAAGTATATGAATTGATAAAATAAATATATGGTGTAAACTTAGTGTCTACAGTAATTTGTTTTTGAATTAGGTACAACAATGTAAGAAAATCTCTACAAGAGAAATCGAGTGAATATCCAATGTTGTAAAAATTTCAACTTCAAACGCACATAAAGATTTAAATTGACTTTCGTGTAGAAATTTATTTATTTTTGATAAAGGCAGACAAGCTTATAAGAAATCTTGTATTAAATTTTTAAGTCTCCATGTATAAAGGAAAGTTACTTTAGCAATAATCATCGCTGAGCCGAACCCCTTTGAGTTATCAAATTGAAATTTTGAGGATAGATTAATATTATAATGTCAAGATCTACTAAGAAAAGATTTTTCAAAATTTTGATTTTAAAGGATTGAAATCGGCAAAATTAAATTAAATTAAATTATATGCATATTTTACTGCACAGCGAACTGCGGGTTTCCATAGCGACATTCAACCATAACGTGTTGTCCGTCTAACTATGTGTTTGATCGGTGTGTGGATATGAATTGTTCCGAGAAGTAAAATTCTACAATCTATCTATACATCTATCTATGTATAAATAAATCCCTATTTTATTTTTTTATTTTTTTCCCCTATTTGTCGAGGCATCACACTCATCGCTTATCATTTAAAACAGATCCATCTATCTTCTATCTATCTGCTATCTATCCGAATAGCTCAATTGTACAAATTGCGTTATGGAAAAATAATAATACTTTTCTTATCGATGTGCGATACACGTGTCCAACTATACAAATTATAATTATAACTATAGAATCATTTTTTAATAACAATATATACATACCTATAGATATGAGGGTCTCAGGCCATTGGCTACAAGAATCTTGGCTTGATTACAATTGAGGAAGCCGTTTTACAATATAATAACTCAGATAAACATAGTAAAAAAGATAAACAATAAACAATAAACTTATAGATGTATAAATACAATTCTAAACTATTTGCATATGTAGTTCAGTATCCTTTATTAATTTGAAAGTACAATTAGGATTTAGGGGGTATCGGAGCTTAGATTTACTGATTAATGGTGCCATCATTTAAACTTCTGACGCTTTAGTCTGCATACTTTCTGCATTTGGTAAAAATAATAAATTTTACTTTTTTAAGATAATTATTTTATAGTAACTGTAATTTAAATCTTTTACGTTCATTTTGGTATTGATGAATCGAGATTTTGGAGACGAAGGCATCTATAAACAGCCGATTATAGTACATGTTTTGTATTTTTATTTTGTTTTCAGCCAACTGTGTTTTTAATTATATTTTACATTTTTTTTAAAATTAGTTCTTACAAAAGTGATGATAAATCTTTTGTTCAAAATTAATTTTTAGAAAATGAAACGTCAAGGGTAATTAAAAATTCGGCATTTGCTTATAACCCAAAATATTCTTACGGTCAAGATGAATGGACCAAGAGTGTTTATTTTGTCACGCTATGCGTTTTAGAGGTTTGTAGTTTTATAGGTAGTAAGTAAAAAAAATTTTAAAAAAAATTAATTTTGAATACTCTAGTGAACCAAAAAAAAAATGTTCTGTAAATAGAACAGTACAAATAGAGTTATATGTTGAACTTCCAGAACAATTAAGATCAGTGTTAAACTATAGGTTAGGTTAAGTTAGGTTAAAATAGAAACAGAAAGATTGCAATATTTAATGCATTACCAGACCAAATAAAGAGTTGAGAATTTTATACGTCCAAAAGAAGCAATAGAAAAATATGGACATGCTAAAAATGTTGGTCAACTTTATATATTGCTTTCATCATTTGAAGAACTAAATACTAAAAGTAAGAACACAAAGTTCACGTAACCAAACCAAAATGACGTAATATCAAAAAAAAAAAAAAAAATTTGAAAATAGATGGTTCATTCGAGATGTAAGCAAAAGCGATGGCATTTGTTATTGCAATAATATCAGATGTTTAAGTTAGAGAGTGGGTCAGCTATATAGTATTTAAGTAGTATAATTATAATATATTAATTATTAGCCATAAGGTATATCAACAGATAAACATAATAATATACAATTTATTATCTGAGATAATTCTTTAGTCATATAATCAGAACATTTATTTTTTTTCATTTTAAGCCAATGCATTTATAATAATATTTAATATAGTTCCTAATATTTTTCTGGCCGATACAAAATCAATAAAACATCGTTGGGATAGGTTTGACTAGGTAGCATAAATTATTTTTGTCACTCGAAGATTATTGACACGCATTTGTCATAACCCATTATAGCTGCGCAACCTTATAGCATCCACGTTCGTGTCGTATTGTATGCATCACCAGTATTTGCTAGATCATTGTACGCATTTCAGTCGTATATTATAACATGTTTACCTCGTTGTCTGAAGTTCCAACCCATTACTCTGCAGTTGACGGAGAGCGAAAGAATGAAGTAGGTTTTTGAAAAGCTGAGGTCGGCTAAGTTTTATATACCTACAGTCAACGTTTTCGACAAGGGTTGGAACATTGCCGGCTATAAAAAGACACGCGTCAATGTCGAACGTGGCCACAGTTTGTAGTCAACCCTCAACAGGAGACGTCGGACTCTATCAGCCTCTGTCCACTCCGGCCAAGAAACCTTCCAAGCCACTTGAGCAGTCCGACGAGATTGAACAAAACGGACCGACATCCAGTCCACCATAAGATGTCGTGGCTAACTACGCTGGATCGAAGTTTCGTTACTACATGTCGCTGGTGGACGATACAGTAAATCCACCAGTAGTGGATACGCCAAAAAGAATTGACACCTCATCGTGTACGTCCGTGCCGGTGCCGGAACTTCCGAAAACATCGCCAGACGTCCGGGAGACCAGTGAATTCGAATGCTGTTCAAGGCTGAGTCGATTGTCCTCAGCGCCGAATATCCACCTACGTTTTTTACTGATGGACCGCCCGGAACCGGAAACTCGTGGCGAATGCATTGACGCCACTGTGCTGGAGTTGTTGGCCCAAATGGTGTCGCATGATATGGAGCCAGACGAAGAGATTCGTCCGGCGCATGTTTTGCTACGCCGTTTAGGGTGACCGCACCTGTTTGTTGCCGTATGTAGTAATGTAAGCAACACTCACTGACAGGGGTAGAGTGGCCGGTCTGGAAATGGGAATTTTCCAGATAGCCTGGACCATAATATGGCCTAGTGGCTTGGCTATTTTGTTAGATTTTTTTTTTAATTTAATTTACAAAATATTAGTAAATGCTAAATGCGTCAAAAAATTGTTTCTATTAAATTATTGTATTACAAATATTATTAACACAATAATAGTATACATAGTAATAGCCTCGTAAAATCGTATGAGAAAGCTTTGGATATAAAATTACGAAATATTTCGTACCTAAATATAGACATCAAATAAAATCAAAGCAATTGTTATTTTTATAATAAAACATGAAAATAGATAATAATAATATCATAAATGCAGTTGGTGAGAAATCTAAACTATTATCTAAATTATTATTATAAATGTATAAATCTTTTTATTATATTGTTTATAATTTATGTATTTTTTTATTACTTATGAGTTATGACCTTATACCTACTATATCTAAGCCATTAAAACACAATATATAATCATTAATACAGTGGACGCCACTTTAGGACTCACGGATATAAGGTTCAATTGCTTATTGGACTCAAAATCGTCTAAAACAGTCCAGACTTATCTAAATACATTATAAAAAATTCGGTTATAAGACTCAAATTTCGTAAAAAAAAAATGGTAAAAAATAAACGATTTTGGTTAAAATTTAGAAATAAATTTTTTTTGCTTTATTATGTGTGTATGCACAACAAATTTTATCGTATTTCACATTTTCCAATATACTTCCGGAACATCAGCTTATAACTCAAAACAAACCAAAATTACCATTTTTTTCATAAATAGTAAAAAGGTACATTATACATACAACTTTTATAATTTTTTATTAACGTATACAAATCTCCAAATACTTAAATATTCAAAATAAATAGTTCAAGAAACAGAGATTAATTAGACGGCACAGACTGTTTATCAAAGTTTCAAAAATGTATGTAAAAACAACATTTGTAGATAAATAAAAGAAAAAATGGGAAGAGAAGCACTAGCGCCCGCAGGCAAATGTATTTTAAGAATCAAAAAAAATGATTTAAAAAAAATGTGCATAAACCACCCGATCTAAAGACTACAGTCTGCAATCTTAAATTATAACACTGAAAATGATGTTCAAATTAATTAGTTCACTAAACAATGATTATTTAGAAGGCATCAGCTGGTTTTTAAGTTTAAAATATTATGTTTGTAAAAAGTGAACTTTAGTTAAAATGAAGAAAAAATGGGAACAAGAACGTAGAATAGAACTTGTGTCTACAAGCATTCTTTTTTTTTTTTAAAAACTAAATACATTTTTTTTGCTAGAACTAGAGATTGCAGTCTACAATCATCAGATATTTTAACATGAAAATTGTTTAACAAGTAGTTTATTATGTAAGAAATGATTAATCAAACGTCTCCTTGAAGTTAAAAATTAATGTAAAAACTAAAAAGCCAACTTAATTATATTAGTGAAAAAAAGTTTAAAAAATGTGATCAGGGTTTTATCGACTTAACTTAAGTGTTACAAAAAAATGTATAAAAAGAATGAAACTCATCATGGATGCAAAATTTAAACTGAAAGAGGTCCAGAGCTCTTTAAGTAAAAGCATTTTTTGAATTCAATAATTTAACGTTTATTTTAAGATTAAATTATATTTCAAGCTCCCAGCTGGGACTACAGTCAATTTTTAATTACTAATGCAAATACAAATAAAAACAATTCAATTTTTGTTTTTTTTCTTAGTAAATATGTGGGAAAATTTAAGATTTAGTGCAACGTGAAAATAGGTGGGAAGGTAGTCTTCTGAGTATTGTAAGACAATATAATTTTAAAACACAAAACCATAATTTAAATTAAAACTAATGAATAAATAAATAATGAAAACGTTACAATAACTCTTCATACCGTCAACTCTAATTTATTTTTTATTAATATTTTGTTATTTTTTAAAATCAATTAAGAAATCATTAATTATGGCTGACCGTATTAAGTTATTAATAATTACATGTTCTTATTGGTAAGCAACGCCGCTAGCCGGTAGACTTTCTTTAAAACCGTATAGTTAAAAATTATGATTTTTTTAAGTACTGGTACAACGCTTGGCGGCTGGCTTTAAAACCATAGCTTAAAATTATGACAATTAGTTAGGATCTAATTTCCATTGGTAATATTTAAATATTTTCTTTAATCGTTATGTTTATACAATACCGAATACCTTGGTAGTTCGTAGGAGAAGATCATTGCAATACACACGACCAGTGATGATAGTCTACTACCACCAGTGACTAGTCTACTATCATCACCATAACTTCAACTATCCATAGCCCGCAGGTGTACCTAACCTTCTCATGACTTATTTATTAACCCTCTTTTTAAACAGCATAGTCACGAGTTGCGAGTTAGGCAGTGTGAGGGTGCTGGGCTTAATCACCCCCGTTTGGAGCGCGACTAACAGAGGTTTAACTAGGACCCTTAGAATAAAAAGATCCTTATTTGATTTTCTATTTTAGTGTCTGCTTATCAAGTTGAACTTTTTTTTTTAGTTTTCACAACTTGAAACAACTTGAAGCATATTATATATGCGAAAGACGATACGGACTTGTCGCAGCTTATATGTGCTTCAAGTTACCAGACATTGGTCCTTTCATTGTATATGATCTAAGGATAACGCATTAAATGTAACCTAGACTTGATAGTATAATTGGTTGTACATCTTAAAAGTAACTATAGGTAGTATTAATGATTTATCAGCATGCGTTGGCCCCATGTTAGTTATCCATGCTTATCAATTAATGCAGATCTCATTTAGCAATGAAAGTTTTAACATTAGAGTGATTATTATTATTTGGAACCAACTACACATTCAAGTGAAACGATAACTATACAGCAACATTTTTTTATTAATTTTTTAAGCTTCATGTTTTGTGAAAATTCTGGGAAGATGTCTAGATTTGATGCAACTTAATAATGTATTGGAATAATTTTATTTTGGAATTTTTGAAGCATTATCTGGATGATAAATTCTCCCCCCTTCCTCCACCAATAACAGACACCATTAAAATAACTATAATTATTAGAGGTTCTATTATAATCTATAGGTAGTTAAAATAAACAATTTGGAGTTTTTTTGTTGCATCGGAAACAATGCAGTGGGTTGAGAAATACGTGTGTATGTGAAGCTAGGATTCGTCGCTAAACACCCAGGTGGTCACCCATCCGGATGCTAGCTACGCCGGCCGATGATTGACACCCTTTAGGGACTTCAGCCAATCACCGTACCACACCAAGCCCCAACTGCATTCTTCTTATTTTGTACCAATTGTATATTACATATTATTTTGTATGCCAATTTGATTGTAAGTAAACCGTGCACTATGGCTAACAGCATCTTTTGTGGACGTCACGGTTTGGTTCGAGTAACACGTGTGTTTGTGGAGCTAGGATTCGTCGCTAAACACCCAGGTGGTCACCCATCCGGAAGCTAGCAACGCCAGACGATCATTGACACCCATTAGGGACTTCGACCAATCACCGCGCCACACCAAGCCACAACTGTATTTCTTATTATTTCGTATTAATTATTAATACATATTATTATTTATATTATTATATATCTTATTGATACCCGAGGCATAAGCTTACAAATACCTTAACATATACACAAGTAAAAGAGTATCCGTACCTATTACACACCAGTTTCCGGTTTATTTTTTTAAATTATTTTTTTTTAACCTTGTTTTATTTAGATAATAATTAAAATACGTATTTTACTAGAAATATTACCTTAAGTTTACGTAATAATTTAGTAGTAATAATCTAATAGAAAATTTGCCAATACTTGACATACAATTTAAATAACTAAAAGTGATACTTTTTTCAAGAGAAAATTCATCATCTCCGCAGATAGTACTTCACTCCAATATTAAAGATTTGGATTAGTTAAAAACTTAAATATTACAAGTAGTTGTTTCTAATCTTGTAACACCATTTTTATTTCTTAGAGTAATGCACCAACTACCAATATAATGTTATCATTCATTCAAGTTGAACAATGTGCTGTGATTAATTTATTATTAGGTATATCTAATATCTAAAATCTTTCAATTTTTATTAAACATGTTATATGTTTTTATAGCATATTTAGTAATTATTTACACATTAAAGCAATATTTATTTTATTAGTAGGGTAATATGATTTCCAAGTACATACTCGATTAATAAACTTCATCGAAAAAATAATTAAAACCGAATACTGCAGAAGTGCCATACCTACTATTGGAGCAGAATTAAATAATTAAATAAATAAATAATAATTAAATATTAGTGTTAACTCGACAAACATTTATTTTAATACAAGAAATAATGACCATGACAATATACTGTTTAAAGTTTATATGAGTGGAGTAGAGGAACAACATGTTTGGCTGTAGGACTACACACAGTCACAACTAGAAATACATATAACTCAATAAGTTAAAGCCCAAATTTGGCAAAAGTATGGCACTTTTACGACAATGAGGGGTATTTTTCTTAAATTTAATATTTGTGGGTATTTTTTACATCAATATATATATTTTGCTTTTTTTTAAAAAAAATTTCATATACTTTTTTTTGAACTTCAAATTGAAATGTTCGCTTTAATTGTCTTTTACTTTCACAATTCATTAAAATTTTGTTTTGGTCAATTTTTAGTGATTTATGGAGAATTTTGAATTTTTTTAGGACTTGATTGTATGTTATTTTGTCATTAACGTCCTATCTATCTAATTTTATATTATATTAATATATTTTATTTTAAAATATTAATAGGTAGTAACAACATACCATATAGGGTTGGTTCTGACAATCTGACACGTGGTTCAAAGAAATAAAACAAACAGTGGTCCGACATAGAAATATGTCTTTATTATTGCAGAAAATAATAACTGCAACTACAAAACACAACTTGTTCAACTTGATGATACTATTGAGAGGGTTTTGCAAATTTATGTTTAGCAAAACCAACCATTATTAAAGTAACAATATATGGTTGGTTCTGTTAAACACACATTAATTGCTTTGTTGTGCGTGGGACACAGAGAAAAAACAAACAGTGCTCTGACATATCCTACCGATCTTTTTATTCTATCCCATAAGTCAAGGTTTTCAACCTATAACTAAGTAGTTTTTCAGCTAATTGGTCGAGTTTCCTTTGCAATTCAAGAACCTTTCCTACGTATTCGGTATGGTATTGTTAACTTAACTATTCTACCTCCACACTTTCTATTCTTCCCCCCTTCCCCTCCACCATATTCCCTTCCTATTCCCCTTCTTCGCCCCTCTTCCCCAACCCTATTTACCCCCCCTCTCTCTCTCTCTCTTTCTCTCTCCCTTCTCTCAAAAAATACTCGCAATAAATTAGAGTTAGATAATATGTAGTAGTTTACGATTTTGAAGGATATAAGAACGCATGTGTGTATAAATTACACTATTTTTAAAGATACCTTTGATAGTATATAAATATATTTTTCATAAGCCCGCGTTAGGTGGGATAGTTAATGGTTAGGATATTTATATTATATATCATATTAGGCAGTTTATCACTCAGTGATATTTTTTTTAAAGTGTACAAGGTTTTACGTAACCAGCGGCATAATTGGATAAAAGTCTAGAATTGGAAAATAATTTACTCACCAAAATTAAATCACTGCCCCCCTCCCCCAAGAGATAGTCTTAAAACTATTCATATTTTAGTTTAGAAATAAATTGTAAGTAGTAGGTACTGAGCACCCATATTGTCAAATAATATTAAGAACCTACATACGAGTTCATTAATAATGTTGTCCAAGATGTGAATTTAATGATATAAAATCATTGTATGCACTATACGTCTATACAGAAAACGATTCTGAATGAAGACGGTCTATATATAATACAACGGAACTCCGTTTTCAATTTTCAATCCTTAGCTATAAAAGTTGAACATTTTATTGCATTTTCATTGATTTTTTGGATAAATTTTGTCAACATTTGAAATTTTAATGCTAATAAAACAAAATCGTGCATAAGTTTTTTTTGAATAAGTTTCAACTGCTATTATCAAAATAAATCAAGAGCCTTGTATTAAATTTTCAAGCTTTTTGACCCAATAAATAAAATTTTATTGACATTTATAAAAAAAAAAACTAAATAAATGTAAAACTAAAAATGTCCGTAAACAGCTCAAAACCCGTTAAAAAAATTTTTTAATTTTTACCAAGTATATTGATGAAATAAACATGGTGTAAATTTCAAGTGTCTACAGTTATTCGTTTTTGAATTACAACAAAATAAGAAAATCGCTACATGAGAAATCGAGTGAAAATTGTATGGTCTTGTACTCTTGTATAAACATTCGGTGAAAAATTCATGTATCTACGGTTATTTGTTTTACAGTAACAGCAAACAACAAAATCGTTTTTATCAAATTGTCAAAAACTGATTTTGAGTGAAAATTCCCGTTATTCCTTATTAAGACTTAAACTTAAAACTAATTGGAATTTTAAATTTTTACCTCCTTAATGCACCAACTAGATTCACTTTCTCATCGAACAAGATACTGAAGTTGAAAATCGAATCATTATATCGACTATTTATCGTATAGACGCGAAAAGAAACGCATCATTGTACAATTTATAAAATGAAACTATATTAATAAGTATATTAAATATTATTTACTCATATTTCATATTCGATGAGACGATGAATAATAAATTGTAACCAACGAATAATTTAATGAATTTATTTAATGTGATTATTGCGGTAACATAATGAACAATGTTTTGCCCGTGAAGTTGACCCTTCAACTATGTTCAACTATTTCATTGAGTATTGACGCCACTGTACGTCAATATGATATAGATATTAGGTGGCAGGTGAGCAATAAAAGTTATGTTGTTATGTACAACTATAATATAATGTAATATAAATAAATAATACAACAATAACATATATGTTACACTAAATGAATATTTTCAAATAACTTCAAACTTTGAATTTGGAAAAAATTATCAGTTATAAATTAAAATTGTGTCTTTGATTTATAACTTATATTTATAACTTATCACTTATAACTTGTATTTCTATTTATTAAACCGAAAAGTATGTCTAAACCA
The DNA here is from genome assembly GCF_001856785.1 of Myzus persicae. Lineage (NCBI taxonomy): Eukaryota > Metazoa > Arthropoda > Insecta > Hemiptera > Aphididae > Myzus > Myzus persicae. Next base: position 41,774 of record NW_019104242.1, read on the forward strand.
TGTACCTCATAGAAAGAGTCAAAGAGACCTACTTAAGTTATAATTATAATATTATTCTACGACCGGTGAAAAAATAAACGACGACGGCGAGCGGCGTTTGTATTATTTTATCTTGTGTTTTATGCATTTTGAACTCAGAAATAAAATACGCATCTACTATACACATCTTAGGTAGCATAAGTTTTCGTGATATCAAATATTTAAAAAAAGTAAATATAAGCCCCAAAAGGAAATAAAAACAAACTTAATTACCTACTTCGAACATTGACGCTTTCAGGCTTCTGTGGAACCCGTGCGATATTGTGTGTGCGCTGAGGAATAAATCAGATACCTACAACTAAACTTAAATCTGAAAATATTGTGATTTATTATGAAAAAAAAAACATTACGGAAGACGGAACGCAGTATGTTTATTGTTCATGTTTGCTTTGGTAACTGAAATTTTAGAATCATTAATCGTCTACGTCTTCTGCAACTAATCTGGAAATCACCATGGATATGTCGACCGTCAATATGATAAAACCGAAGATATAATATGTCATAATACAAATGTTTATATCAAAGGGGTCCGTCTTTTTGAGTTGTTCATTGAGTTAATGAAATGTGATATAACATTAATCAAAACATAGTTTAAAATTTAAAATTTTTATCATAACAATATATAAAGTCCCTTCACAGCTTCACATTCATCGAATCAAATAAGCTCTAAATTATATTGCTCACATCATATCCTCTCCCGAAAACTCAACATTACCATTCTTAATTCAAAATCGTTTTGCAAGTATATTTTGTTCCAATTCCAACCTAAAAAAAAACCACTGGGTTTGAGAATATTGAATGAAATGTCGTTTACCAATATTGATCCAAATTTAATTATCAAATGTGAATGCAGTGTGGTGCCTCCTTCGAGGGTTTCAACCTTTCTTGTGGACACCTGCAGATTATAGTCAAAAAGAAACGGTAAATATTGTATAGAAAAATGTTTTCAATGAAATCATGGACTCTTATCCGTCTAGTCCACAAATCTATACAGACGCCTCCAAAACAAACTCAGGTGATAGCTATCATAAACGGCGATCAATCCATATCGTACAAACTAGCAGACCATAACAGCATTTATAAGGCGGAATACATTGCACTCCTGGAGGGAGTCCTGCGTCTAGCCATTCAACTACCCCATTCGACCATTAACATTTGTACAGATTCGCTCAGCGCTCTTCACAATCTGAAATATAATTTGCACTCAAGCATTCTAGCTATTAAAATAAGCAACATCATTGAAAAAGTCAACAAGAACATACGGTTTATATGGACACCATGTCATTGTGAAATATATGGCAATGAGAAAGCTGACAAAGTAGCTTGTGAAGCAGTTAATAACCCTCTGACCGAAATACGCACATACTCCTCACTCATAGACATCAATAGGAATGTCAGCACCTTTTGTACCGATTTATAGGAATTCGAATGGCGGCGTAGGTACATCCAATAACAAATTAAGAGAAATAAAAAATACTACAACGTTTTCAACCGTCGAAAAAGCAAGAGAGAGCCGGCGGGCGACGACACGACTTAAAGACCAGATAGAAGCGTTGGTCTGGGAGGGCCGGAGGGGAGATATCATCGGTTCGCCTTTAGGTAAAAGTACCTAGTGGCGGCAAACAGGGTCCAAGTTCGAACATTACTATAAGGTACTTATTTATAGTATAGCTATAATACTAATAGAAAATTAAATGACTTATTGTAACACATACTATGAAATAGAGGTAGAAATGGAGAATACTTTATTATTGAATGGCACCCATCTACTCATTGACAAGGTAAACTGAAAAGCCTGATTTACAGCGGAGCAACTTCCCAGCTTTATAAAATAATTTAATGTTTGGCAAATTACGCTATTTGTGGTTGGTTGGTCATAATAATATCCATATATTTTATTATTCATTCGTTATTCAATTCATCCAAGTCACCCCACCCCTTAGAATTTTTCGCCGAACTTTGAGCTTTTTGTGATTGTGGGGTAGAGTTTAAATATTATAACATTATTAAACATTTATGTATACTAATATACTAAAAATAACAATTATTGAATTTTCCCGGAAATATTAACTTCCGAGTACTGATCTGCTGTAGTATGACTAGTATGCACAGCACTATTTATATATACCTATTTAATTGTATAAATATGTTATTATTCTGCGAAGTAAATATGTCTTCGTCGAGAGCCAGCGTATTTTGTACTTTACGCGCTCGGGAATAAAAATTATGCACTTACGTCAACCGGGTAGCAAATTGTCCATGTCAGTAAATTCTAAGTTTAAAACTCAAAAGTTAAATATGTAAGCCTAAAAGAATATAGGTCATCAACTATAGTATACATCGATAACTCATAGTATACATCGACTCTTCGGGTAATATACTAATATATAGCTGGAGGGTCATATCTAGAGTGCAGGCACCGGTATCGAGGAACCAGTGGCGTACACAGCTATTTTCAAGGGGGGGGGGCTTACATATAAAAAATTGTATACATATATATATTATACATTGATAAATCAAAATAATATGTTGTTTAACTAATATTTATTTTCATTATAAAACAATGTCTATTTTCCTGGGTTTTTGTCCCAACTCATCAATGACTTCTTCAGGAGTTAAATTTATATCACGGTATACCGAAAACATGGTCAATCCATTTAATCTGTCCTGTGTAAATAATTATTTTTCAGTTTAAAACATAATGTTATAATATAATGGAGTATAATTTGGAATATCCCATATCTAATAATAATTATTATTAAATAATAACTTCGGTGACGACGGTCTTCTCACCGTGCATTTTTAATCGAAACTCGATTGTGACGGTAACACTGAAATTCCCTTAATTTAATTTTGTATTTATTTTTATTAGTACTATTAATTTTTTTTTTAAATTGTCATCATTTTTATTATACATTTTTACTTAATTACGTAAACTGAAAAAATACTAAAGGGGGGGGGAGGTGTTGAACACCCCCCCGTGTGTACGCCACTGCGAGGAACTGCTTTTTTCATCAAACTCCGAACTGAAAAGATCGAGATATTTTATTAAAATTACTTGAGGAGAATGAAATATGAGAGAACATTTTAAGTTCAAATTTGGACAAAATTAAATATTAACCAAAAGAATAACGATGTTAGTCATTTAATTGTAATTTGGTGCCAAAACAGCCAAATTTCACATAAGTTTATTGTTTATTTAATATTTTTCCAGCATCATTGATAATTTAAGAAAAGTAAGTAATAACAATATAAAATATCCTAGACTGACATACCGTCTCCGCTCATAAGTCATAATCGTTTTTCGTATGCAATGATAATATCATATTGAAATATTGAATGCAAATTTAATACCATCCATTACAGCGACCTTCTTGACACCTGCTGTACAGCAGAGCGACATCCACTTACCCATTTTATTTTTGTTTTATTTCGTAACATCACAATAATAAAAACATAAAAAAAGATATTTGATAATCATATTATGTTCCAAACAATTCATCACTATTAGAAAATTTAAATGTAATTAATACAAATTATTGACGTTACCTAAACGGCTATACATATAGTTAATGAATTAAAGAATAAGAAATGGAGGCATATTTGTGTTGCTTAATTTCGATGAAATCAAACATAAACTCGTCTTATATTTGCAATGACACATTATTTTAAATTAAAATATTTCCTGCGTCTTCTATCTTAATCGGCAACCGATAAATAGCCTAGAGTGATCCGGCTCTAATACAGGGTGGACCAACCTTTTGTAGTTGGAGGACCAATTTACACATTTATATCAATACAATATAGAGCCGCCAAAAGAAAAGCAATATTATTCTTATTCTTATTCATATTTTATTTTAAGATTAGATTACTTAAATATATTTGGAATTCGGATTTTTAATAATCAATATGATGGTTAACATTGTTTATCAGAATCCAATTTTTCAATATTAATCAAACACCTTATGGTGATTACTAATTAATATGATGCACAATATTATTATTATTGTTAGTCTGCTCTCACCACCTTTTTATTAATTTTTTTATCACATTCATAAACACTTTAAAATTATTAAATATATTTACTACATGTTTGTTGCTCTATAGGATCAAAAAAAAAAAAAAAGGCTGAAGGCTACATTCAGTCTACGGTTTGGACCACCTTGCCTTAACATAATATGCCAGTGTCAAGTTTCTACACCAAAATTACAGATATTATTTTATTATATTGTATTTTCAAGCATAATTTTTCTTTTAAACTTATATTTTATATTATTAGTGTAACATCTAGATGTTTGAACTTGTTTATGTATACTATGTACATTGTCAGGTTACTCATATCCATATTATGTTATTGAGACAATGTTAAAATGTAATTACTTACTAACTTGTATACTATTAATTATTTACAGATGTTGTTCATCAGTTCTCACTAACATTACACTATTTTATAACCATATTTATATGAAATAATTATGGTGAGTAAATCAATTAATATACTGAAAAGACTTTCAATTACACGAGTAAAAATATTTTCTATAATGTTTTAATTTTCAAATACATTTTTTTGTACACCTAATATTGTTTTTTATTCTACATAATGACATAAATAAATAACTATTAATCATAGCCCATTAAAAAAGCTTCAGCATATGCAAGTTCGAAATCAACTGCTTTTCCTCTAATTCTTCTCCCGATAGGTTCTAAATCTGCATAACAACGGTCAAATACTTTCTCGACTGCTTCTTTTGCTTGTTCATAGGTGACATCTCTAACGGCCAACACAGAAATAGTGGCTTTATGTTTTACACAGTCCTAAATAAAATTAACAATAAAATGTATTAAAAATGTAAAATACAAGACCAAGAAAATATAGTTTAAAATGAATCTACAGATATGATAATCTTGTTTATTTAGAATTTTGTAATTGGTATTCTATTAAACTTATAAAATATAATTATTATCTTGTTTTTAATTTTACAATATTTATGGACTCAAGTTAAAGAATAAAATATTATAACTTATAAGGTACAAGTCTGTGTAATTTCTAAACATGTCTATGTTATACCAAACTAAGACTCTCAATAAAAAGGCAATACATAACATAAATTTTTTAAATGGCGAGTAATTTATTTTAATTTTTGAAAGTAAAAAAGTACTAAGAACATATTATATACAAATAATATATGATAAATAAAATTTAAAGAAAACTCAAATACCTAAGTCCTTAGTTAATAATATATATAAACAATTTAACAAAAGCCATAATACCAAATGTTTATGATTATTTGCAATTGCCTATCACATACATCAATTATCAAGATTTACTGTAATGTAATGATTTTTAATTCTCACTTGATGTTTTTTTCTAAAATTAAATATTGATGAATGCCCTTCGAGAATAGACGATACAAGTCCACAATGAGTCAAATTTGCTGCTCTGATTTCTGTACAAGCTAAATGCTCAATATTCCGAAAGTCTAATTTACGTGTACAATTGTCAAACATGTGTATGAGCTCATGTGTGAGCACTCCCTGTACGGTACCCTTTGATGTAGCTGTGTTTTGACATATAACAACCTGATTTAAACAACAAAAAAAATAAGAAATGTAAAAAAATAATAATTATTATTTTATACTTGATTCATAATTGGATCATATCCCCCATGGACGCTCGTATCACATAGTTCACATGCAATATGACGAGATGGGTTGACTTCGCTGAAAATATGAAAATAATTCATTGTGATAATAATACCAACAATAATGCTTACTGTGCTGTAACATTACTATACTCAAGTTAAGAACCATACTCAGCGGCAAACCAATTTTGGTCAGGTATCAGTTTGGCAACACCCATTTTGTCACCCTCACCTAATCAACCAGCTATACAACTTGCCATCTAAGAACATCACGGCCCAGGAGCTGTGGAGTATGGCTATTTAGGCTTGAATAGAATATAACATTTTTACTAACTAGGACAAAGGGTAATTTAGAGGCCATTCACTATCATTAGTCATTACCTACCTTTGTTACAGTTTTACAGATACAATATAATAAGATTAAATTATTTATTTTATAACCACTTTCAAGAAAACCTTAATTGTGAGTAAATTCACTCAGCTACCCATTACATTTTATAGGTTTCCTTTATTGTTGTATAAAATATGGGGTTTTAATGTTTCATAGCTATTTTCCAAATGCATGCAAAAAAAAACCGGGATATCAATTTACCAATCTAAGTTAGCAGATACTTTATAAATACAAGACTGTAAGATAAATAGATTTAAAATAATAATTTAGTAAACTATTTTACCACAACAATAACATTACTAAATTAGTTAAATCAAAAAGTTATCAATAGCATGACTCATTCAATAGTACATTTTAATTTCATAATAATTAATTTAAATTATTTAATAAACAGATAAACTTTATTTAATTAATCTAAAATAGTCAATTATTTTGAGACCATATTGGAAGGTAATAAACAATAATATAAAGAACAACAAATTATTAAACAAGTAGATTATAATGTTTTGGAGTTTTGGATAGTATTATGTTTAGATTTAATTCCTTTATAATAATTTTTAAGTTTTTAACTTAAAATATTGATTTAAAATAAAAAAGGCCAATATTTACTGTGAAGTATATATTTATTAGAGCAAAAAATTTAAATGGAGTTTATTATTAATTATAAAGTCATAAGTGTATTAACTTCATATTTTATGTGCACGTCTGCCCTGTGGCGCTAATTCCCAAGTGCCGGAGGGACACTTAGGTACCCTTACGAAATAATTTGGAGGTGGGTTTATGTGTACTTATATGGTGAATCTTATTGTAACCGGTAATGGTTATATAATTACATTTGAATACATGTAATATTGTATTATTTATTCATTATGACTCATAATGATATTAATGAACTCCAGGTCCAACAGCCCCCCCCCCCTTGGGGTGGCGCTGCCTACCTCCGTCACTTTAAAGAGCATTTAACTACACTATAATCAATTATTATATAAAGATGTCACCACTCACCAACCAGATCTGCGCAATGCACCCATCATGATCTTTACCAAAGGACCTGGTAAATATAAAATATAAATGCAGTTATATTTAATAATGTTTAATACATTTGAATAAATATAAAATATTGTATCATACATACTTTTGTTTAAACAGTAAGCCACTTTTCTTTCGCACTTGACTCTTTCCAAGTTTTCATTTCCACGTCCTTGAAACAAAATATTTTTTAATTTTGGTTTATAGGTACCTCTTCTCTCGGGGAATAAATCAAATCCCCATCCGTCATAGTTATCTGCGGACTGTGGGGTTGTTTGGTCTTTGTTTTCTTTGCCTTCGGCCATGAGTGTTATCTAATGCATAACATTATTTTTTACAAAGAAAAATAAGTAATGACAATAAGTAGAGTATATTTTACAATTGTATGTAGTTTACCTACTTAAATAACACTAAAACGGAATAAAAAGACGTACTGTACGTACAAATCTTTCAATATAACATATAATTATTGTTGACAACCATTACACTAAATTAGTCACTAAAATACTAAATGATTGAATACTAGTATACTACAATATTAAATATAGTAAATTGTTGATTTAAATTTTAACTTTTTAAAACACATGTAATTCGTTGATAATTTTCTTATCACACCGACTGAATCGTATCTGATAAAAGTTATCATTTTAGTTTCATGATAACCATAATATAAGACCGTATTTTAAACCATACACTTATAATATAATATTATATATTTATATCTATGGTTTAAACTTTAAACATAGAAGTAAGAACAAACGCTGGTCTATAATGACACTGTCGAGTGTCGATTGATAGACCTTGAATAAAAGTCAAAACTATGTACGTTTATATTATAGTCGTGGTTTATGTAGCACTGACTGAGATAGTACCACAGAATTTATAGGTGAAATTTCACCATGAACTAAGATATATCTTAGTTCATGAATTTCACCTATTCTATGATAGTACTATCAAAAATTAAAAATCATAATGATAAATTACATTTAGATATGTCAATAAAAAATAAAATCTGCTACTATACTATTTATGGCCTATTAGTTATTACAATTATTTACAACCGACAAATGATTATTATTTGCGCCATGATATTACAATTTCATTTCGGTTTGATGATCAGAAAGTGCAGATCCATCACATTTGTGCCGGTGTGTCCGATTTTCAGTAGATCGTCACCACCGCAATCGAATGACGAATAAAACCCGTAGCTGTCGTTGTTGTCGACATACTGCGAAGGGTCTAGGCCTCGGGACAACGCCACGTCCTCGAGTGCCGGGTAACCGAACGCCCCGCACGCATCGGTAGGGCCATCTATGCCGTCTGTTCCGCCGCTGAAGAACAGCACGTCGAACCGATCGTCACGACGTCTCGCCACCCCCAAGGCCAAAGCCACCCTCAGCGCCAACTCTTGGTTTCTGCCGCCCAGGCCACTACCCTGGACCATGACCGTGGGCTCGCCGCCGCTGAGTATGCACAAGCCACGGCCTTCGGACGACGCTTCGACGACGCTGTTCGTCAAGCCCTCGACGTCCACACCGCTACCACTGACTATTGACGACGACGTTATCTTCAGTTGGTCTTTGCGTTTCTCGTCCATTACGCCCGTGTACAGGCCACACACGTACTCTACGAGATCTGAATAAAACTTCGACACCAGAGCCACGTCACCGCGGAGCGAAGACGTCAAAAGTACGGCCTTGAAGTCTCGGCTGACATACTCGACGCCCGCCAGTAACGCGACGACGTTGTTGCCGATCACGTGATTGTGGACTCTGTCGAACCGCGCCAAGGTGCCGTTGAACGATTCGTTACGCAAGAGCGCATCGACGACGGTCTTGGGCATCTTATCGCGCAGACCGAAACGGTCGACGATCCCAATGGGCAGATAGTCGGGATCCTCATTGGGCACGGTGGGTCCGCTGGCGATGGCGGTCAACGGGTCGCCCACGACGTCAGACAGGATCAGGGAGATCACGGTACACTCCTCCTGGACCAACCCGATTAGTCTGCCCCCCTTGACCCGGGACAGTGCTTTCCTCACGGTATTCAGCTGTTCGATGGATGCACCGCCCGACGACAACAGGTTGGTGGCGAGAATTTTGTCCCGGAGGGGCACGGTTGGCGAACACAACAGTGCGGAACCCCCGCCCGATATCAGTACGATCAGCAAATCGTGCCTCCCCAGACGGGCTAATGTACTTGTGATGCGATCGGTGTTTTCCACCGACTGTTTGTCGGGCATGTTGTTCTTGGCTGCCTCCATGACGCACACTCTGGAGTTCTCCAGCAAGGAGGGCCTTCGAGTCCCGAACGGAACGCTCACTACGGCCTCCTTAAGACGGCCATTAAGTACGTTCTCCACTTCTAGTGCCATGTTCAGCACAGCTTTACCGAAACCGACCACGTAAACGTCGCCAAGCACGCTGTACGCCGAAGAGTCGTCATTGACGTAAAGCTTTTTCGAATCGAATCTCAGTGTGTTTCTGACGATGTTTCTGGGCGACACCGATTTAACGCATTCTTCAAAAACCTTCACAACGTATTTCTTCATTTTCGCCAAACGATCGTTTTCTGCACACATAATTTGCAACCCTGTGAAAAACGCGATCGAAATGTTGACAAAAATAATATTACTCAATAGATAATTTTGTATTATTTTCAGTATAGGAAAAATATACTAAATTCACTCACCGCGACGATGGTAAATTTTCCGTCTCAGAGCCTGATCGCTTTCATCGGGTATTCGTTCTCAACTGCGACAAGACTGAGTACGTGCATGATGACATATTACAATAACCGCAACTCCATCATTGCAATAATAAATAATAATTGAACTAAATATAAATCCGATTATCGCATATTTGTATAGAATTATTATAAACCGGACATAATAATATTTAAGACGGGCCATTAATTCGATAACGACGTATCATCGTTATCAAAAACGTTCATCGGTAGAATTCGTTCGAAATACTACTACATCGCCATTTTATATTCTTCTATTATATGCTTGATTCAAGTTCTGAGAGAGAAAGTTTGATAGACAATAACATGAATGTTTCAATTTGATCTAAGTTAAAACAATTGTATAAAGTACACGGCAGTACAGCACCTTTTTAGATGTTGTATTCGCTGTTAAACGGCGTTCGTGTATTAATTTTTTCCGATTTTCGTTAATTTCTTAGATAAGTACCTTCTTTTTGAACGTGTTCTAATATTTTAAAAATAACAATATTTTACTGTTTTATTCGTCATGGATTAAATTTTTTCAACCACGGGGGGCTAGGCTATAAAAAGTACGAAAATAATGTGGACAAATAGTTTATCTGAAACGAACCTTAGATGTTGTCTGAAGTATTGCAGGCTAAAAAAGGGTTCTGCAAAAATACATGTCCAATACAATTTTTTTTTAGCTGTAATGCAAGTCAGACACAATATGTTCTGATATTTTATACGCTCATGGGACTTAAGACGATTTTTTTTTAAGAAAGAGTGAAAGACCATGCCTCCTTCAATTCAAGTACTGCAACATATCAGAAATTAGATTACTAAAGAAGAGTTAAATGCAAAAACTGAATTGATTTAAATGTTGGGAATGGTCTATGAATTTATAAATAAAATAAAAAAGCAACTATAAAACATCACAATAAATAAGAAATAAAATAGTCAATGATACAATATTATAAATATAATAATTATTATAATTTTACCATTTTCCTTAAACATGATGTTAGAAAAAAATTGGAATTTTTATAAACACTTGACTTGACTTGGTTTACAATATTATTTTATCATTTATTTACCTAGATATATTTACAAAGTACAATGTTAAAAAATTAAACAATTACAACTAACATGTGCATTGGTATTGTATTAATTAATTCTCAAAAAATACAACGCAGCAGAATGTTGCTTGGATAAATTTTAAAATAAAAATTACTACATATTATATTAGGATGGAATAATATAAGGGTTAAAAACATGATGCTTAACAAAAAGATAGGTTAAAAACAATTATTAGCTAGTTGTAAAATTAGAAAAAAACAAATAATAATAATAATAATAATAATTAGAGAATGTAACACTTAATGCAAAGTTAGTGGTTACAACATTTAGAAAGCATATTATATTTAACAAAGTTAAAATTAAATTGATATATATTAATTTTTAAGATTCTTGACATACATAAACACATTGATTAAAATAGCTCAACTTTGAAATATTTAAAAAATTTATATGATTTTTTAGGTAGAGAATTACAAACATTTGAGATATTAAAGATATAACGTACAACCATTTTTAGTTATTTTAATTTTTATACCAATTATATTTTATAGCTAAGCTATAAATTACAATGATTACCTTTTTTTACAACAAAAACTAAAAAACGTATAATTTAATTGTTGAAAGAGGAATAATAATAAAATGAAATTTTTTGGTTTTTTGTTCAAATAATACTAAAATAAACAAAATCCACTGCATATGTCCAAATTAAATTGATAGATTGTTACCAAACAAATTATTCTATACATAAATGAAAATTCTTCAACCTCGAAAATCATTAGTTAAAAGAAGAAGAAATAATAATAAATAATATATTTGAAATTTAAATTTAACAGGTACATAACATGTAAAATTATAATTAATTGTAATCAATAGTTTAGTATGTGATCTATGCTTTGCTGGTATAGTTATATATAAATGTATTTTACTTTTACTAACAAAACATAGTGAGTATATAATAATTCAAGTAATATTAAATGTACATATTAAGATAAATAGATCTAAAAAAAATGTATATGGATGCAACTAAGGTATTTCAGTTTCTATCTAGTTTGCCTATGAGTTCATCACAAAGATTAGTTAGCTCAGCGTTTTCCACGTCTTTCCTATCTAATGACTCTTGTAATGACCTGACTTTCACCTCCAAGCGTTTGTTCATTATTCTCATTTTTGAAGTTTCTGCCTCAAATGATCTCTCCTTATCATTTATTTCTTCAGTGGCTCTAAGTAAATACATTCATAATAATTATACAATTTAGTAATTAAAAATGACAACAATTTCAAAAACTTTTATATTATTACTTATTCATTTGTTCAGTGGCATGTATTTTTAACCTCATGTATTTGTCTTCATACTTTTTGAGAGATTCTTCAAATTCTTTAATACAGTTTTTATATTTTGTTTCATTTTCTTTCATTGCTTCTATTACTTGCTTTGAGGAATTATATTTTCTATGAAAAAAATACATGATTGTATGTTAAATAAAACAAATTGCACTTATTTAAGAAAATGTTTTATGTAATACCAACATTTAACACATCTAAACTAGTATTGTATACTTATTTATTATTATCTAAATAGTTTTCCTCAAAAATAATACTAATTAATAAGTATAATAGATTAGTAATAAACCTCTATACCTTTAAAAAAACTATTAAATAAAAGCCATATTATAATAAAATACAAAACTTATTTAACTGTAAATGTTATCTTACAAAAAACTAATAAGGTCCTATTATAAAAAAAAACCAGACCTCTTAATCATTTAGGGCTAGGATTTTAATAACCTAAGTCGAGCGTCTCTAAACTACGGCGTGCAGCCCACATCTGAGACAGTGAATAAATTTTAACCGGCTCTCTGAAGTGAAAAAGTAAAATAAGTAATGTAAGAACATTTAAAATCTCCCAAATTATTATGTAAACATTCATTTTTAATTTATTAGTTAGAAATTATAAGTGTTTATATAATTATAGGGTACTATTTGGCCTAAGTTATCACAAAAAAGCATTAAATGTATGCCATAGATATAAAAGAAAACTAGAAAAAATATGTCATTGCATCAGAAATCCTATAACTATTATTTGAGTACCTAACACAAACCTCAATAATTAAACACGGATTAGCTTGTGTTAGTATACAATTTTACATAATGTAGTTAGAAAGCAAATAAACCATACTCGTGAACATCATTGAATGCCATTTCTGAATTTTGTAGGTGACGTTCCATTTTTGCTCTTTCTTCTTCAATATACGCAATACGCGCTTCATATTCTTTATGAACATCTTCTTTTTTAGAGACCATATCAGAAATAGTTTTTTCATACTCTCCAATCACAGTACTATACATAAATATATAAATTAATCAAATTATAATGCTAATATACAAACTTTATTAATTAATTATGAAAGACATATTATTATATTAATATATGTATTGAAATTATATGTACCTTAATTGATCTTTGCTTTTAGTTACTGATATCAATGAGTTGGTCAAGTTTTTAATTTTTTCTTTGTCAGCAATACATTCATTCTTTAGGTTTTTGATTTCACATTCCAACTTTTCTATTTTATCCTATGCACAAATAAGTAATAGTTATTATAATAGGTGAAGCTATAGATAGGCGAGTCCTACAGAATATGCCAGATTGGTTCTGCTGGCAGGCCTATACATTTTTTATAATACATAATATACAATTATATTAATAGGTAGTAGTGAGTAATAAAATAATAATCTCAATTTTCACCATAAACTGAAGTTTAAGGTTAACTTAAAAATTATTTTGATTTATAAAAAAAAATATTTATTTTACAAACTTGGTAAAATTTGTCTCTGTCATTAGGTTTGGAATTGGAACTGTTACTGATTTTATCATCTTTGGTAATAGACTGATTCATTTTGCTGTCTGAAATCTAAAAATAAAAAATATATATAAGATCAACTGCTTAATAACTATTTATTTATCATCACTTTGAGAAATAAAAATATTATTTATTTTTAATAAGGTTACATACGTTCAGAGATTTGTTAGAACCACTAGATTGTGGAGAACTAGACAATAATGTTTTATCTGGGACTAGCACATTTTCAATTGCTTCTTTCCTGAGTCATAAAAATATAAATGTCAGATTATACATATTTTGTATTAACATTGAATAAATTGTTTTTATTTAACAGTGGACTAAGTATTAATTAAATAAAAAATCAGACATTATTTTTTGATTTAAAACAATAGTCAATAATAAATATTTTAATTTTGGATTATACACAATAGAAATAACAATTTAAGAAAATAGGCATGATTTGGAGACACTAAAAATTCATAAATTTGCTAAAAATAAAGTGACAAATGTTCTGTTAGTATGCAATAGGATTGACATTTTTACATCTCTTTAAATAATTGAAGATTATAAAATTATAATAAACACAACATGTTTACTCACCGAGCATTAGATGCCTCATTAGATTTTTTAACAATAGGGTCAAACGCTACATATAAAGATTTTCTGGAAATAGTTAACCTTCTAATATCCTCTTCATTTAACGATCTCACAGATTCAAGGGCTTCTAGATTATCAAAATTATACCCAGCAGATGAATTGAAACCTATCAACAAAAAAATAACTTAACTATAATAGGCATTAATAGAATGATATTTTACAATATTTTTCCAATCATTATGGTTTATTTCTATTTTTATACTAATACATACATTATTTTGTGAAAGTAAGTATTAAAATTTAATCTCCTGAAATCGTATTCAAATGATTTAAATAGGTCAACTAAAATAAATTACTTGATATAATCACAAAACCTAGTAACAAAGTCAACCACTTTACTTACTACATCAGTACAAATATTACCTTTAAAAAGTTATCTGTTATTGATATTTCAACATAATAAGTAATAACATAACATACACAATTAGTATCTAAAATTAAATATACAAAATATGTATATGACTACATAAATACAATTTTAATTGTAACAATAGTAAGTACAATTACCTTCAGCTATCACAGGTCCTGCTTCACTAGAATTTTTGATTTCAGTATCAAAAATATTTGACTGGAAAATAAAAATAAAAGTAACAATTAGTTTGATGTATAATATTATGAAGATTTATAAGAGATTAGAAGTTCAACAAAATTTAATTATTTTTACCATTAAAATGTGTGCAATAATTATAAACAGATTAAAATTGGATATTACAGTTTATTATTGCAATAATTTATAGATAGATTTGGCATTTATTGTATTTGTTATTATAAAAGCTAAAAATAACAAATTCAATAAAACTATGTAGAATATATATTAACCATAAGACTTTACTACTAGACAAGCAATGAGTGTATGCAAAGCGTAACAATATAAAGAGCGCATTTTGGTTACTCGATTACTAGTACGAACGGTAGTGCATGGTAGCAAGATAAAAAATATAGGCATACAAAGTACTGTATTATTTCATAAAGATAGCCTACATCACTGTGATATGTTGTTACACCGCTCATAATGCAATTGTTATGTACAGTTTTTATCTGATAATATAAGGTCTATGATTTTAATAATATAATTATATCTCTTTTAACAGATTTAATGATTTCTACCAACTTAAAAGAAAAAATTGTTTGTATTCTAGATGTGGAAATAATTTGTCTATTATTAATTGTTCTTGTTAATACTTCATAGTTAATACTAATTAGGTACTAATCATACCTGGAATTTTGTTTCTGATTCTAAACCATCCATTAGCAAAATATTTAGTTTCTGTGCAGAATTGTTCAAGTCTGGATTTAATTGATGTGATATGTCTTCTGATGATTTGTTTGAGAAAGAATGTGGAGTTAAATTATGAGAAGAATCTTCAAAATCAGAGCTAACTAAATCCAAGTTCACTGATGTTAAATTTTCATGTATTGATTCAATATTACTGCCCGAGTCATTAATGTCTTCGTTGCATATAGTTGATGAAAAGTCTAAACTATCCAACTGTTGGTTTTCAACAGAATCTGTAACAAATGACCTGTAAATAGAACTGTCGTTTGAAGTTACAGGCCTACCGCTATCTGAATCGGCTGAATCTGGACGTTCTTTTAGATCAAAATCTTCTTCAATCACTATACTATCAGGCCTGATCCTTGACACTTGTGGAGTAGCTAAAGCCAGACGTTCTAATTTGTTTGTGAGCTGAGAAACGTTAAAACCACCCAATGACACATCACCTAAATATTCTTCATGGCTACTGAAAATATTGTCTGAACCATCTGTAATATTTTTTTTTGTATGAATACTTATTATTTGTAGAACAATAAAAATTTTTAATTTTAACCATTTTTTATGACTGTCTTGTCTTGAAATGAACTGTTTGATGATTCTGTTCCATTTGGAAGATTAGGCTGCAATAAATGAACACAATTACTATTATACCACATATTTACTTAATAGTTTATAACATAGCACAACTACAACACAATATATTATCACAAATTATTACATTTTATTACAATCTTATGAAACTTGCTAAGAAGGAAGAATACTTTACTTCAAACAATAATTGAAAAATAAGTACCATCATTATTCAAAATTTAGTTGTAGTCATACAATGTTTTTTTAATATTTTTAGTGATTTTATTGTATAATAATACATATACAACTTAAATACTGATAGTAGTGTTCAATAGATACAAATAATTTGGTATTAATAGCATCTTAATTTGTAAATGTAAAATCAATGAATTTTTAATGGAACACTGAAGTTCTTTGTGTGAGATCATGAATAAAAAAAGGTGTATCCGCCTACATGATAAAGTCGGACAAGTATGGAATATTTTTGCCACATCATTACTACTGATATGTCATCATAGGGTGAACATCTTATGATACATAAAATACTATACTTTAATATTTATCTTATTCACATAATGTATATTTGTAGGTATCAGTAAAATGTATGATTATATTGTAAACAACAAACTCTATGTGAAACTTCATATACTATATAGGTAAATAACACTAGTACAGATTAAAGTACTGTCGACAAATCGCAGAGTCTGACCCGACACCATTTCGAGTACAATGTAAACATAATATTATTATAATTAAAAGGTGCTACATATTTATATATATCTTTATAAGCTTTGCAATATTACAGCCGTAATACAATTTCTCCTTAACCTTACCTTTTGACACCGGAGTTGACATAATCCTAGCCCTATTTGGCGTTGCAGCATTTAACAAAAACAACATATAATGGCAACAGATATTAAGTAAGCGAAATCAATAACAACAATTTACCTGATTTTCTTGGTCGAGCATCATACCATTCCTTGTTGTCGTGGTAATAGGTAGTAAATTTCTGAAATTGAAGAATATAATTTCCGCAGCGAGAAGCGATCAACTGCGAAATGCACACAATAATTGTTAATCACAAAACAAAATAACGGGGCTAACAACTAACATTAGTCACTAATCCACAATAACAATATCATATTATATTATTGTCGTCGTCGTGATGATAAAAAGTGCTAACTGTAGTGTTGTCGTAGTAGTAGGCAGTGGAGCAGACGATGAAAGTTGACTAAAGCAAACGTTATCAACGGACGTATCAGTAGAACCGTTAGGTAACATCGCGGTTCAAACCGTACGCACACTCGGTTACCGACTGACCGCAGAACAATGGCCTGGTCGTAATATCACAGAATATATTTAGAACAATATAGGTAGGTACAAAAATTCATGATAAAACAATATACTATTTAGTAATTATTATTACCATAGACCTTATACTAGTTTAATTAAATAGTTAAATAATTGCTAGATCATGCACAAATATACAATCAAGCAAATTAAATTAAATTTGATAACAATATCATTATAATATAATATTTATATTAAAAATATTAAATGTAAACAATTTTAGTTGTATTTCTATAATGACAAAACACCATTGTCCATTTTAATGTCGAAAAAAAACTTAAAAACATAAAAATATTAATTGATAGGTAGTCATATAATATGTTCTTCAAGTTAGAACGTACCCAAATCCCAATCCAATGTCTTTAATAAAAACCTACAACAGTTTGCAAAAGCGTTTAAGAAATAAAAGGGCGTTATACCTATATATGTTGTCTCCGTCTTACAAGTGCGTACTGCGTAACATACCAAATTTTAAGTTCAGAAGATCACGTTTAGCTAACAGTTTAAAAATTAGAGTGAACTGACCTCTCATTAAAATGAAAGGTAAGATTATTATAGATTATTATTTATTATTTTCATTGGCTTTTTATTATATTTTAATTTTTAAGAGAGTTATGAGTATTTAAAAATTGTAAATTGTTTGTACAACTTAAAATACTCATAATTCTCTTTAAAATTTAAATATAATAAAAGCCCATAAACAGCTCTGCGTAATAATATTACCTTAATTTTAATAAGAGGTCAATTCACTCTAATGTTTAAGCTAACCGAGCTAAACATGATCTGCTAGACGTTCAATTTGATATGTTACGCTCTGGTAAGATTGAGGCAATACATGTGGGTGTAATGTCCTCTTAACGTTTAAATTTCAGTGTTAACAACCGACAAAGTTTTATAACGCGGGTTATAACAATTATTATTTGATTTTAGAATCTGAGTGGAGTGATGAATGTATATTTTGTACAACAATTATTTTTTTTAAATATTTTTTCTTGTGTATAAAAAAAATAATCTGTTTTACAATGTTAAGGTGGTTTCTGGAGGCAAATAAAATTTATAGTTTGAGCTGTGTAGCCCAGTGGAGTCAAAAATAAAAAAGCTAAATCAAAAATACAAATATAATAGGTAATAGTTGTGAATACTCACGCAAACCCTGTTTTTGACAAAATCAATTTGTTTTCGTTATAATTCAAAAACAAGTAATCTTAGAGAGTTGAAATAGTTGAAATATTTATATAATCAATAATTTTCTAGACATGAAAACATTTTTCCGAACGCTGTTGTTGCGTTTTTATTTACCATTCAAAATTCTAATTTTTCCACTATTTAAAGTAACATTTTCTAATTATTGAAAAATATTGAAATGTCTACCAAAAACCATTCTTAAAGTAGAAGATTGAAGTAATTTCTGATCCAAAAAGTGTCATAACACAAAAAATGAATACATAGTGTAAACCAGTGGTTCCAAACTTTTACGACCACGGTACCATTAAAAAATAATTTGTGTTTCGCGAAACCCCAGTGTCTTTAATTCCAACTCAATTCAAGGTTAGGTAAAAATTAAATAAAAACCAATCCTCCAAAAAATGTTTAAACAATATTGTTAATAATTATTGTTCATTAAAATTATTTTTAAAAAACAATTTTCAATCAAAATAAACAATAATATACACTTACTTTTAATATTTTTAATAAAACTGTTTCATTATTTGATTTACAATAGTTTTTAAATTGGGTTTGGTACCTGAAAATTGAATTCGTATGTCTGGTGAGGCTTCCCATCTATTTTTGTATTTACTTTTAGTATATAAGCATAAGAGAAAAAACTTTATAAATAATATAAAATCATTTTTTTTCAAATATAATATGAAATCATTTTCTCAATAATCACATACATCGATACATCTGGTCCTGTTTGAGATTGTCCTACAGAATACACTTAGGGAACCTCTGGTGTAAGCCATATAATAAATTCCTATCTACACTCAGTATGACAGCAGTATCTATAACTATCTATATGGCAACCGAAATAATTGATCTGGGCGTAGCATTGAAATTATCATGACTTATTTAACTATAGATAATTACCAAACGTCAAAATGCAACTAGTACTGCATATTTTGAGTCATAAAAGGCATTGAGATATACAACGTAATAATATTAATGATAATAAACAATGTCAATCAGTGGATTTCTGAAAAAAAAACTTGAAAGCATGTTTTGTTATTTCATTTACATATCTAAATATCTTACGACTTACATAGTTACATACCAATTTTAAAAAACTAGTCTTTATAAGAGTCCGATAAAATATTTAAAATAAATACCTTATAATACGGGAAACCATTATTTATTTATTTATATTTTATTTAATTGGGTATGCCACAGGTCTTAATTAAGAGTTAAGATTCTTCAGTCTTCATAAACATGTCAATATTACAATTTATATAAATTGTAGAGAAATGAATCCTTATAGGCTTAAGAATTACAGTAATAGTTAATCGTTCAAATTATCATTATAGGATTAGGTAGATATACTTACATACGTTAATTTATTGTATCAAACCCCAAAAAAGGGTAGGACATTTAAATGAGGTGATAAAATAAGACTGAGATGTAAACTGTTGCACCCACTAAACTTGGTGCCCATGACCCAAATAACAATAACAACGTAGGCTTCCTATTATGTATTACATATAATATATTTTACTGTTGCCACTGATTATCGTGTAATACGTTTGAAATTTTTATATTTATACATCATGAACTTGAATAAATTATTGATAAAAGTGTAGTGGTTTTGTATTACTCGAACGTCGGCACCAGGTACTAAGATGATAACTACTATCTACCTAATGATATTTAAAAATCACGCGAAGAAACTATTTTGGTAAATATTGACTGTTGTCTGTAGTTTGTTGTTGTTGTAATATAGTACAGCTTATTGCTTATTATGTTATAAACGCAGCAGGTGAAGGTCATTACATTTAAGTAGACATGTATTCTATACATCTACATATTAAAACGATCTACCAATTATAACTATATGTATTATACTAAACATAATACATACATCAGCTCCTATTCTCCTCCACGATGACACAAATTCGTTATTGAAATAATACTTTTAAGAGTACTGGATATTACTACAAATATAATAATAATAATATTATTAATATATCCGTCTACAGCTGGAGTGTGGATGATGAATGAAAGTGGGAACGGAGGTCGATGCGTTTAAGCACTTGTGCTTATTATGACTAATCAAAAATAAAACCTTTATATTTTATGAAAAACACGCACACTGATAAAGCGTAGTCAAAACGAAACATTTTTGTCTTCAGACATGACTAATATTGTTTTATTGAAATAGAACATGCGCTATTTTCATTAGTCATTGTCAAGCAGTCACTGGATAATTATATCAAAATTATGCCAAATATTATTTATTTATGCTAAATTGTCTACAATATAAAGGTAATATTTATACATTATATATCATATATTATACATTATACACTATATCTACAAGTACTGAAATATGTAATTTTGCATTGAAAACATTTATTTTATTTTTAAGCAATAATTTGTGAAAAAAATATAAATATCTATAACATCTGTACAAATTAAATATTTTAAATATAATATATTAGTTCAAAATATGTTTAAGCAACTTGAAAAACTTATTTGAAGCATTATTTTACTTACTTTAATCTAGGATTTCCACATAAAGTTTTTCGAGCAGTGGAAATTCAAAAGATGATAAGTGTCACATCGAACTGCAGAATTCTTTAAAAAATAAAAAAAAATTATAGAAGAATGATAGAATTAAAATTTTAAAATAAAAATGAGAAGGGTGGCATGGTCGCCCGCAGGCAAATGAGTTTAAAGAATCAAAAAAAAAAAATATGAAAAAACTGAAAGAATCAATTTTAAGAATCAAAATCAAAATTTATGAAAAAATGTGAATTAAAAACAAATATTAAAGACTGCAGTCTACAATATCAGTATTCATAAATTCATAGCTTCATTTACAATAAATTCGATCATGAAACAATGAATATTTATAAGGCACTAACTATTTATCAAAATTCAAAAACATGTTTTTCAATAATTGATCTAGAGTTAAATTGTGGAAAAAAAAATTGAAGGGGAGCATGGGCGCCCACAGGCGAATGAGTTTTAAGAATCAAAGAAAACAAAAATATGAAAAAATATGATATAGAATCAATTTTAAAAATAAAAATGGGGAGGGGCATGGGCGCCCGCAGGCAAATGAGTTCTAAGAATCAAAAAAAAAAATGTATACAATTATGTGCATAAAAAACAAATATTAAAGACTGCAGTCTACAATATCAGTATTCCTAAACTCATAG
>NW_019104242.1:66920-71917 GCF_001856785.1 Myzus persicae
GCCGATGATTGACACCCATTAGGGACTTCAGCCAATCACCGTATACCACACCAAGCCCCAACTGCATTCTTCTTATTTTGTACCAATTGTATATTACATATTATTTTGTATGCCAATTTGATTGTAAGTAAACCGTTCACTATGGATAACAGCATCTTTTGTAGATGTCACGGTAGGGTTCGAGTAACACTTGTGTAAGTGGAGCTAGGATTCGTCACTAAACACCCAGGTGGTCACCCATCCGGATGCTAGCTACGCCGGCTAGTCAAGTTAAATCAAGTTAAACAATGTGCTGTGATTAATTTATTATTAAGTATCTAAAATCTTTTAACTTTTTTTAAACATGTTACATGTTTATCGAACATATTCCACGTTCCGAGGTAGTTTATATATATTTTTTTAATATTAATAGTAACAGCATACTACATTTTAAGTAAAAATACGTTAACCGGTTCAACTAAGGAAAATTTTTTGTTTATTTGATGTGTTACCATTTGAGTCTGTTTATAAGAAAATAATAATTGTATATATAATTAAAAACTTTGAATCATATCTGGATATTAATAAGGTAATAGTTAAAAGAGAAAATAGAGCATTTTATGTTAAAATGGAATATCCTAAAAAAGCGTTTGGTCAAAAATTCATTGATTATCTAGGTCCAAAAAATTATAACTTAATGCCAATAAATATAAAAAGGACATAATATTCTTTACAGAAAGGTAATCGTATAACTAAAGGAATGAAAAAAAATTCATATTTGGTTATTTTCAATACTTTAATAAATTATAACGAAATATATTTTAACTTTGTAATTTAATATTAATATATGTATTAAAATTGTATGTATTGATTACTAAATTCTTGTCAGTTTTTTTTTCTACTTAAAATTTTGCCATATAACTCTCTACCACCACCACAAGCATGTGCTTAAAGGTGGTAGATAATTTTTGTTTTTCTTAAAATAAAAAATACAAACAAACATTGGGTAGGCTTTGACTCTGGGGAAAAAGAGAACAAAAACCCATGGTTTGACGTAGAAATACGTCTTTTCTTACTTTTTTGTTCAACTTGATGACACTTTTGAGAGGATGTCTACGCACTATTTGTTTGCTCTTCATGTCCCAAGCACAACAAAGCAAATTTATATATATAGCAGAACCTACCATTATTAATGTAACAATAAATGGTTGGTTCCGATACATATTAATTGCTTTGTTGTGCGTGGGATACAGAGAGCAAACAAACAGTGCTCTGACATCCCCTACCGATCTTTTTATTCTATCCCATAAGTCAAGGTTTTCAACCTATCACTAGGTAGTTTTTTAGCTGATTGGTCTAATGACCTTTGCGATTCAAGAACCTTTCCTACGTATTCGACATTGTTAACCTAACTATTCTACCTCCACACTTCCTATTCTCCCTCCCTACAAGTCTCACTCACTCTCCCTTCCCCCCATCATCCCTTTTCACCCTCAGTCTTTCTCCCTCCCATTTCTCTCTTTCTCTCTCTCTCTACGTACTCCACCCCCTTTTTCCATCTCACTACCCCTCACTCTCTCTCACACACACAGTCTCTATAGTTCCTACAGGTCATCGTACCTGATAATCGGTGAAAATATTTAAATATTACAAAAAAAAATTTAAAACAAAAAATAAAATAAATTTCATACCTGACTAATTTTCTAATTTTTATCATAATTTTATTGATAGCCGGAATAGCGTTATACCAGTAGTTGCAGAACAATTAAATTGAAAAGTTGGGCGTAATACAAACTCTGATCATTTGACAATATTAAATAAATCTACTGAAAAATAAAAAGTACATACCACATGTTTTCTGCTATACAACTAAGTCTTTGAAACACTCACGTCAACACATTTCACACTGCATAATATGACATTGTATTCAAAATTGGCAAATTTTCACTGACGAATACCATCTCTGAAAAAAACGCAGCCTAAATAGTAAAATGTTCAACAATATACGTATGAGCTATTTGTTATTAGAAATTACAGATATTATATAGCTAAAATAATCTCTTTAAGTCTTAGCTTTTATCTTACCTATACGTAGTTATTATGTGTTAATTTGTGTTTTAACTATTTTATTCAAGAACGTATAAGTTTTATACCTTACGAAAGTCATATTTCTTCACTAGGCACGGCAAGTTAGTTATCTACTAGAACTCTGCTACTGGTTCATTTTTATTTTAATAATAGTATAATACACAGGGACTAGTTACCATTACTGATTAGCAAGTGTGTTTATTTTATTTCAATATTTTATAAATATCGTTCAAATCAATTATTTTTATTATTAATTAATTTATAATACATTAATTCCTGAAATATTGTGTTTAAGAAAATAAATAATTATTGCAATAAATCAGAGTTAGATAATATGTTATGTGAGTACTTATATGTAAAAAATAATTTAGTATAATAATAACTGCAAGCCTGGGCTAGTTAATGAAAATTTTTAACTGAGTTAAGTTAAGTCGATATGAAACATTTCAAAAAGTTTTAAGTTAATAGTTCTCCTAATTTTATTTTTAATTCAGTTAAGTTAAAATTGATTTGGAAACTTACAACTAACTTTTTCTTTTTTTAATGTACATTAATAGCCAGTTTTCTGGTTGTAGACCTCTGGTTTTAGTAGCATCATCAATAATAATAATTTTTACTTTATTTATTATTTAATTTTTTATAAACAAACTACGCAACTAGGACTTGATTAAAAGTAACTCGTTATTTAATAAATGTTTAGCAATAAAAATCAGTTAAGTTAAAAATGTAGATTAAATTCATTAAAAAAAAAAGTACATTTGAAAAGTCATTGTGGGTATAAAATATAATAATATACTTTAAAAGTTTCAAGTACCAATGAATAATATTTTTAATTTACAACAAAATAACATAAATCATTATTCTTGACAATTTAATCCTTAATTTAATTCACATTTGAACATAAAAAATATGTGATGGTATTTTTTTGATTTTTTAATATAACAGAATAACCTATTTGCTTGGAACTTTGTTCTGAATTTTCAACCCTAACCTACAAAAGTTTAATATTTCAAAAATTTTAAATTATAAAATTATTTGTACATTTTAAATTATGTTAATTTTGTTAAAATTTAAACTTTAAATGCTCATTACAAAAACCATACCTATGTATTTTAAATATCTATCAGGAGAGTTTTATTGAATTTTCAAGCTTTTTTGCCCAACAAAAACAATTAATATTTTATTAACATTTTATTAACATTTTATTAATCTCCTGAAAAAAAACTAAATAAACTAAAAAAAATCAAAATTAAAATTGTTTGTAAACAGCAAAATTGTATTAAGTATATGAATTGAAAATATAAACAAATGATGTGAATTTCAAATATCTGCAATTATTGGTTTTTTATTATAAAAAAATAAGTAAAAATCACTACATAAGAAATGGAGTGAGTATATCCAATGTTGTCAAAATTTAAACATCAAATGCTTATAAAATTTTAATTCGCCTTTCCGGTAGAATTTTTTTTTTTTTGGTAAAGGCAGACAAACTTAAGAGGAATCTTGTATTAAGTTTTAAAAACTTAGATATAAAACGAAATATTTTTATAAATTTCTAACTCAAAATATTGTGCACATTTTCGTGATTTTTACTTATTTTGTCAAAATTCAAAGTTCAAACTCTTATAAAAATTTGTTGTCAAAATTGTATGACTTATAGAAAACGCCGTTATAAATATTCAGTAAAAATTTCATATATATCTACTTTATTTATTTATTTTTTTGAAAGTTACATCAAAAACCAAAATCGATTTTGTAAAAAACCAGGTTTCCGTAAAAATTCGCTTTTTTTCCTTAATTTTTTTGTTTGTTTTTCCTGTCGCTTTTGAAAATTATTGAGAATTTTTTACTTTTGACCCCTCGAAGTACCGCTACTATTCACATTTCTACCAGAAAAGATGCTTGTCGAAGAAAATCTAAGCACTTTTACTCTCCCAAATTAACGTGATGACAAAACAAAATAAATAAATTGTAAAATCAATACATTCATCGCTCCTCTCGGAATCTAAAAGAAGTTAAAAAGTTAAAATTTACATAACTTTAATTTTTTAACTCGTATACACCTAGGTTTGAATAACTACAAAATTTTAGAATATTTGAACGCGTGTGTCTATTTATTTCATTACTATTTATTATATTATATAAAGATACCTGAACTAGTATAAAAGTACATCGTACGGGGTAATTACTTTTTAGGATAGTGAGTTTACCACTCTGTGAACATTTTTGTTTTTTAGATACAACTATGTAATATTAATATATTATAATAGAACAATAAAATATATATAACACTAAATTAATAGGTTCCTGTAACAGCTAACTTTGAATTTTAAAAAAATTATAGGTTATAAATTAAAATTGTGTCTTAAGAGTAATCACATATAACGGGTATTTCTAAATTAAACCGTATAATGAATGTTTATTTCAAGTACTTAAAAAAGGATATAATTATAAAATTACCCTACGATCAGGGGGCAGAAAAACGACGACGACGAGCGGCGTTTGTATATTATTTGATCTCTCGTATTTTATGCATTTGCTCTCAGAAATAAAATAATATGTGTGTACATAGGGGCAGCATATTTTTCATGAAATTAAATATTTTATTTAAAAAATAAATTTAAGCACCAAAAAAGTATGAAACTAAAATTAATTACTTTAAACATTGACGCTGTCGGGCTTCGGTAGAATTCCTGATATTGTGTGTGCACTGCGGAATAAATCAGATCACGACTGAACTTAAGTCTGAAAATATTAAAATTTATCATGAAAAAAAAAAACCGTACGGATCGCTTCATGTTCCTGGTTCATGTCTGCAGCTTTGCTAACTGAAATTTTAGATCGATTGCGTCTTTGCAACTACTTTGACAATCGCCACGGATTGCATTATAATTTATACTACGTCAATATGATAAAACCATAGATATATA
>NW_019104242.1:75261-102921 GCF_001856785.1 Myzus persicae
TTAGCAGCATATTTCAATTCGTAGCTCAAAAGGGGGTGTAGCGTGAAGTCGCCCCCATCTTATATTTTTCATACCGTGAGGGTGATTTATTTGCAAAATGATAACATAACTTAATCTATTTAATAATCTATTCATATGGCCGTCGATGAACTTTTCTGTAACTATTTCACATTACATAGTTGCAGAATTATTTATACTGCATGAAACCCAGAAAAATGATGCTGATTTAAAATGTATGATATCTTAGTCATTTATTAACAAGATTATGAAATTAAAATGTACCAATATGTTATTGATATTGTAGAAAAAAAAGAGAATTATTAATTTATTTTCTTTTATTTAGGTGAAGTGTGTTAATAAGTATTTTAAAATTTTGATTTATCGAGTATTGTAGGTTTAGGTGCAAGGGGGCGTGGGCGGCTCTGCCCCCCCCCACAACTCTGTGATGCATTCACAGATTTAGCACCCTGCGTTTTAATGGTCTAGTCGCGCCATTGCATATAGATAACTTAGAAAACGATAGTTTCGTTGAAGAACCTATAGGGTCAGATACTGAATAAAATTTAGAAACAGTTGAACAAGAAGTGATTTCACAAACAATAGTTACTGAAGATGCAGAAAATGAAAAATCTAGTAATGAACCATTATTTAAAAAACCAAGAACAAACCGAAAAATGTTACCCAGTGAAAGAGTGGTGGAACCGATGTTGGAATTTCTAAAGACAAGAACTCAACCAAAAAAAATTAATGAGGATACACCTGAATTTTTTTTAAAGTATTATTTAAAGTATTTAAAATTAAATGATAAAAATCAACGTCAATTCAAAAAAATTGTATTAAATACCATTGATCAGCTTCTCGACAGCCAAGAAAAGTCGTATGAAATGACAAGATACAATAATGCGCCACATTTTAATATTATACCTTATTTATCATTTAAATGCAAATCATTAACTGCACCAATTTAAAATTTAATACAATTCAGTACATTGTGAGTTCTCCAGATTTCTCCTCGTCGGATAGTTCAAGTTCTTATATTTTGCATCATTACAGTTGATTTTTCATTATAATAAATTATCATTTTTATATTGTTAAAAATTAAGTATAATTAAGTATAACCTTATTAAGTGTTAACTTATTTTGTTATAATAGTATTATAACAATAAAAAGTAATACGTTCAAGAATTCGCAAGTCTAAAAGAATTATTTTTATACAACCTGCTATTTTAAATTCTGAGTGGAGCAAAAAAATGTAAATGTAAAAAAAGTTGGACAAGTGGGTACCACTCTGCTGTTCAGTAGTTGTCAAGCATGTCGTTGTAATGGATATGTTATAATTTAATTCAATGATAAATTATTGTATAAGATAAACGAATTTTTTTTTTTTAAACACTTCATTGTAAAATCAATACATTATTTCGCTATGCTCTGCTCAGAATCTAATATCTAATCTGGAATTCTGAAATTAGTATCAGGTTTTCGAATTTCATCGTTAAGTATTTCTAGAATATAATCAAACGTATCGGTACTCATTCGTGTACAATTTCTAAATTTACATTCGTCATTTCGAAGTTCACGAATAAAACATTTAATTGTATTATTTTCAGTTCGTTTCAAGTTCAAAGGATGAACCCAAAGTTTTTTTTTATTTACTTCCTGCTCAATTTCTCTTAAAAGAAACCATAAAATAGGAATAGCAACATCCTCCTCGTCGGACGACATTTTACGACTACTTGATATATTTTTATTTGACTATGTTTTATCTAGTGAGCGACAACAATGCTTTATTATGACTAAAGCAAAATGACTAAATATGACTTACATTTCTTCAGTCAATTTTGCTTTACCAGTGTGCGGTCACCCTAAGTGCCAGTGTCGCCAAAACTTAGTTTGTCATAATAAATAGTTTGCAAATATTACATTGTTATCATAAAATCTAGCTAAATGTATGACTTTTAACTATGCATTTAATACTTTCACTAAAATAATGTGTCAATCCATACAATAACTTAAATCACCTTTAGCGTAATATATATATATATATATATAATAATATGATGTATGATATAATTGTACTGTGCGTGTTTATGTACAGCAGTACAATAATTCTATGACAATATTATTTTATTATTCGACATCCATAATATATAGGTCCTATATAGATTTTTAACTAATAATTAATAAAACATTCAACAGAAACAATATTGTTATTTTTTTTTTTATTATTTATTTACCAAATTACCTGTCTAGTTTATGAAACAAATAGGTAGGCTTTACATGTAAGATATCATACAGTAAAAGATGTTTTTTCATTTTGCTTTGCAGAAGAAAAAATAAAGTTTTTTCTCTTTTCCAATCATAGATTTTAAATAGGCTAATAATAATAATAATAATAATAATAATAATAATATTAAAAACAAAATTAAAATAAAAACAAACAAACAAAATGCAATATTACACTAGTATCGACATTTAAAAAGAAATAAAACAAACAACATCAAATATATATAATAATTATGTTTATCTTTCAAAACTTAATCAGCGTGTTTAATCAATTAATTTAATACCCTAGCTAATAATATGTAATAATCTTTTACTTGAAACGTATCAAAAATCAAAATATTACACTAGAGTAGTAGGTAGGTATAAAGTGAATGTCTATAGATTTTGTACAAATACTGACTGAACGTTTTTTATTTACAAAATAAAATATTGTAATAATTAAAATATCAATTTATGTACAAAATATAAATAATTTCCTAGCGTATTGTTTTAAGTCATGTAGGCTATAATATGCGTATTAATGTAGAAAAAATGACCACCCACATTAAAAAAAATTTTAATAAAAAATGATAATGATAAAAATACACACATATATATATATACTATATTATAATATGTATATATTATGCAGTAAATATTATGTAATATTAAAGTCAAATTAAAAGCAAAATATTTTTGAGAAATTCACGTTTATCTAGAAAAAAGGAAAACAATTGAGCTCATTTGATGTTCAAATATTTATCACAATTATGTTTTAATTTTTTTATTAAATATTATATTAATTGTTTTCTGTTAGAAAATCGTTGTTTAAAAAAAAAATAAGAAACGTATAAAATTGTCTTTTATGTGTCATGAATTACTTAAAATTCCATAAGAAAAAGATATATTTACACGTTATTGTTAAGTGTTTCAGAACGTTTTACAATCATTTTGGGTGTTTAAAATAAAAATCATCGTTACATAGTTACAAAAAAAATTATATTGACTTAAACCGCAGTATCAAAGTACGATAAAAAAAATTGATTATAAACTATAATAAATTACACCGATGAAATATAATAAGGCTATGTGAACATTTAATGAATGGTTTGAACAATAACAGGCTTCAGAGACAAACTGTTACGTGTTTCTAACTAAATTGTTTTAACTCATCTTAAGAAATCATTCATCGAGTGCAATTTATTAATTAAAACTAAAAAAAATACAAAGATTTTAATTCCAATTTAAAAACATTTTGTATCACTTTTTCATATTGCAGACGTCCGAAAAAATCGAACTGACCGAAATAAATAGATATTACATTATATTGGTCGGTCAAAATTACATTTTAAACAACCATCGATAAAAGAGTTAAATTGCTGTGTACGTAAAAATGTTAAAATAAAAATTGTACAATAGTATTCGTATAAAATTGAAAAAATGATTATTTTAATATATATAGGTATAATAAAACAAGTCTTTTGATTCAGTTATTAAAATTTGTTTTCCAATTTACTACTTTTATTGCTTCGATAGATGATTTTTTTTTAAGTCATTTTTATAGCCTACATTTCTATCAAACATATTATATTATATATTTTTTAATAAAACGAAAGATTCTGTTACAATATGATTTTAAAAAAACAAGCGCAAAGGCACCGATTTTCACGGATAAAACAGTCAGTGTTTACATAATATAATAATATTATTATTATACATATATATATATATATTATAGTATTATAAATAATTTTTCTTATACACAAATAATAAACATTTAAACATTTTACAAAATCTAGTTTTCAAGTACAACGTTAGTAATGTTGGAACACAATTTATAACGATCAAGAAAATAATAAAGGTTACAAATTAACAAAAAAAAAAAAAGGTTAAACAAGATAATACCTATCCCCAATATCATATTACTCCTATAAAAAAAAAATACATTGGACATAATTTACAATATTTTTCTTATCAGTTAAACTAAAGGAACATATTTGCAACATAAATTATATAATATGTGTGTACCTATTTTCAACATTATTTTTTGCGAGCCTAATATTCGTTTTATGTTTTTATTATGCACCTTAGACTACGTAGCTTATAGTCGTAGGTATATTATATTTTACTATTTATAGTAATATCTCTTTTTTAGTTTAGGAGTCGTTTTTATTATATTTCAATAAATTGGTAACTTTAATGTTTGACTACCTACTCAGCTATAGATTTAAATCTTAATATTTTTGTGTAGTGTAACTACCTAAACAGTTAGGTATATATATATCTATAATCGTGAATATTAAATAGGTTATCTATTTGAGGTAAATATATCATATCATATTGTTTTGTATGTATAGGTAACCTAGAAATTGCTCGAGGAATAGGGTGGTATTTGAAAACAATCCGACCGATACGGTCGCAATCAAAGCGCATTTGGATTTTATTAAGAAAAATTCTAAGTATTAAATTCAAATGGGTAGGTACAGCTACCATCCTTTGAGATGATGTCGAGAAATGCATATACATATTAAATATGCTAATATGTATACAGACAGATATCTAACGAAATTCAATGTTTTTAATTTAACTTAAATTTTACATTACTATTATTTTAATATATTAAAATTAATTTTTCGTTTATACGAAAAATGTATAAAAATATAGTTTTCACGTTTTATTTTTTTACTTATTTTTTTTTTTATGAAAATATAAAAGTAGTATAATGCAAAATTGTTATTTATATACTGGCAGTGTGTCGATTAAAAAAATTAAGTATTCACTTATTTTTTAAAAAATAATATAGGTACGATAGTAATATATATTTATACATATTACGCGACGAATGAAAATTATGTAAGTCAAACTATATTTTTACTATAATAATTATAATTACGTTAATAAGAAATCACAAAGTTGTCAGAAATACCAAAATAATTTATAGCCATCTCGAGTATATTGTGTCTGTGTGTATGTGTGTATGTGTGTGTGGGTCAATATTCAGTATAAATACAATGACAGTGCACATTACGTTTTGCCTAGCGCCACTGGAAAAAAATAAGGAGGAGAGTATACCGCGTAGAAACACTCGGAAAGAGAGAAAGAGATATATGGGGGATGGAGAGAAACACAGACAGAGAAGATAATATAATTCAGCAATCAGCCTACATCATTTAAACAAAACATATACCTACTATCGTATTTAATACATAAATATATATAATATGATTTAGGTACCGTACGCGCCAGTTTATACACTCAAAATACAATGTAACATTACTACTACAATTAAGTCTAATTAATAATAAATAATAATACAAAGGTAACCCATACGCGTATACCTATATCATCATCATCATCATCATCATATATTATTATAATTATTATAATCTCTTTCAAAAACTTTTCTCGTATCGTAATAATTATACTATCTTAAAATAATATATATACGAGTATATATATATATTTATATACGTTGTTTATACAGAAGTGGGACAAATGTTCACGGACATTATATTATTATACTAACATTATGTTAACATTATAGACACTTTCATATAGCTGGATTCAACGATTAAATAACTCCCAAATCGTAAAGGAAAAACTCAAGAGTTACAAAATGAAACGTATTAGTAATACATAAAAAAAACAAGAAAACTTAAAAAAATATTCCTAATATAAGAATCTTCTCTCGGTCAGATAATAATATAACAATCAACAATGCACAATTTACCTACAAGACGAATACGTACTAACTATATAATTATACGGTAGCATTCTCACACGCATGCGCGAGAAGGTGACAAAATCTAGTCGTTTCCATTTCTTCTTCGTTTTCACTTTCATATATTACACATATAGTTATTATTTTGGTAACTGGTTCTATTCTATTATAATAATGATGATCAATCAGTAGCTATCCTCCGTGCATAATGTACGCACTAACTTCTGATCGTGGAGTTCAAGAGGAAAGGCACATAAAACATTTTTGACTCTAATAAGAGCGAAGCAGCTGACTGAATCTGTAAGGTGGAAAAAAATTTTAACGTCAATTAATTTAACAACGCAATTAAATGTCAATCTCACTCCATGGTATTTAATATTTATATCTTTTTAGGGGTTTAGGGGGAGAGGGAGAATAAAAAGTACACCCAGGCCTCGTTCTAAGGATTTTACATTATACTATCGAAATACGGATGTTGATAACTGATACTCTGTAGATAGTTGGCCAGAAAGTAGTAAGTGGATGAGTACATTTTAAAATCAATGATAAAAGTATAATTTAATTTTGATATTATTGTGGGATGGGTATACGTGAATGTATTGGAATTGAAAAAATATATATGTAGTGTTGTAAGGCATTCAAATAGTAGTGAACTCTTGGTTTTTATTTTTTGGTGATTTGTTTTCAAATTTTAATTGAACAAAAATTTGTCATGACAATGTGTTATTTATAATTATGAACATTTCATTTTGTTGTGTCATTAAATAAATTATAGGTAGGCACGGATGATGGATAAACATTTTAAACAAATAATGTTAGCTATACTTAAGTTTAACAATAGTTTATTTAAAAATGTATATGTTATATTGTCTTAAATTAGGTACCTTCCTAAATATAAATAATGATTTTATGTAGGTATTACATAATTATTTGAGTATTACTCAAATATATTGACTAAAAGAATATTCGAAAAATTTTTTATACACATTTTCTAAAAGTTTTGTTTAGGTTAGGCTAGGTTATTTAACGATTATATTATTCTAATGTCAACTGCAATTTTGATATATTTCTTTTGAATAAGGCAAGGAAGTACCTATATGTTCGATTTAAAGACACTGTCGTTATATTGTAAGAGTATAATATTTACCTCTGGCAGTCGTTGAAGGAGATCTTGCAACCTATTGGGTTGCATGGGAAAAGTGTGTTCGACATAAGTCTTCAAGCAAGACGTATACCTCTCTTGGATAGTTTCCAGCTCACTAGTGGTATTACCATTGTCTGTAGAAGAAGAAGAAGTGAAAATAACAACGATTATTATAAGATTCCATCCTAAATTGGATCTATATACTAGAGGTAATATTTAATGTACTTACTCTGTGTCAACATAATTATGACTTTCAGGCACACGTACTCTTCCATTCGCAGTTTTACCCTCCTGAACATGAGGGTGACGTGTGTGATCTTCTCCACCATTACGCCAACATCTTGTCGTAGCTGGTCCATCGTTATGGGTTTGCCCATCATCGAGGACAGGCAGTTTTGCAGTATACACAGATTTTGAAACACCTGCGGATAATCCAGGTTTAGTATGAAATATGTAACATGGTAAGTATAAGCGTATGCATATATCGTCATTATATCGCGTCGTCAGATGTTCGTACCTCTTGGTGGAACTCAGAATCATCGTTCCGGTCACCGTTCATGTTGGTGGAGT
The DNA here is from genome assembly GCF_001856785.1 of Myzus persicae. Classification (NCBI taxonomy): domain Eukaryota; kingdom Metazoa; phylum Arthropoda; class Insecta; order Hemiptera; family Aphididae; genus Myzus; species Myzus persicae. Next base: position 82,959 of record NW_019104242.1, read on the forward strand.
TCCATATCTTCTGGGGTCCGTGTATCGCTTGGTACGCCGAGGTAGTCAACACTAGTAGTTCATGCCACTTGTGTGTCAAAAGTCTCGTATGTACCTGTAAAACGTAATTCATAAGTCACTGTAATCAAAATACGTTAGGGCGACGCGTGTCATGCCCCTATCAGTTCGCCGTTTATGTATTTTAATTTATGGCAGTGTGTTTAAGGATGATTTAATTACACTGCAATTGAGTCTAAAGTCAATTATTTCTACATGGCTGGACTGGCTGGAAAATGTATGCAATGTTCAGTGCCACTGCTGTCCGTACACTACCATCAATTCATATGTATATATTGAACTATTGCAATAACTAATAAGTTTAGCTAACAAATTACAAATAGTAAAATTAAATCGAATAGATATTAGGTATTTGTTTCCTATAAATATAAGGAGTTATAATAATCATATTGCCTGAACTGTTGCCGAAATAATGAATAACAGTATACCTATGATGATCAAATTATGTTTTAATATTTAAATCACATTTTAAATAAAAAATGTGTTTTGGCACTAATAAAATATCTAGATGTTCCATGAATTATCTATATTGTCGATATAATATAATGTATGCTAAAAAAGTAAAATCTGAATATTTTTTTTTTGGGTAAAAACACATGGCTCTAGATATAGGCGTAGTACGAAATGTCTGAATTGAACACATTGACTATAAAACATACCGTATAATAGAATAATAATTTTGAAACTTACTATACGGCAGTACGGCCACCACAACTTGTTTTTAGAGTTGAAAAAAAAGATATGATTAAACTATTAAAGTTTATTACTCCTACATATTTTATTATCTTAAATTAATACATTTCAATAAATAAATTATATTTGTTAAATATGACAATAAATACAAATCTATAGATAACAACTATAGATAAGTAGTGAAATTGATCATACTCCGTAATTAGAAATGCAATCATCATAGTATATGATACATTTTGTTTAGTTAAAACTGTATTAGTTTAAAATTTGTTTAAAAATATTATTTAATGCTACATTGAGGTTATAGGTATTGAACTATTTATTGAAATCGCATATTTCTTTTTAAATGCAATTTATATAAACTTGAATAGTAGAGTTGTTTTTACACCAAACTTTGAGATAGTTAACTGGACTTACTTCGACTGGCAATTCGAGGTAAAATGGGAGACGCTTGGTCCACTGCACCAGTTTGTACACTATCGAGTCGCCAATCTGCATCAGTTTGGCTGACAGATCGGAATTGTGTTCGAGCAAGTCCTCCATGTTCTATGAACAAAACACGATACAATTTAATAATGTGCAATTCCAGTAATTCCACACAGCAAAATAACAATACTTTATAATTTATTTAATAAGTAATATTAGTGACCGATTCTTTGGAATTTTGTGTGTACACAAATACACAATAAGGTATCACGTACCTTTTACATTATTATATAGAAAATGAATTTGAATATTAACCATCAAAATTTCCAGTTGCATATGAAAACATTATCTTACTTGCTTAATGAGCTAAGATTGAAAAATGTAAAAAAAAAAAGGTTTTAAGTGTAGTAAATAAGTTATTTAAGGTTAATTTAGTTTCGTTATTTAGTAGCCTTCTAGTAAAATATTGAAATGAATATTAATAATTCAGTATTATACAAAAATGATTCAAAAGAAAATTATGTAAAACTTTATGAATTTATTATGATTAAGTATTTAAAATTTAAATTGTTCCAAGTTAATGTGACACAGTATTATTAACGTTACCGTTTACTAAATAAATGTCAAAATGTTAAAATCTACTTATCTACATACTGTGAGTTTCGTATTTCTCAACAACATTTTAATATATCATATATTTACCCTCAGAGTGGCTATATCTTGAAACTCGTCGCAGTCCATGAGGTTCTTGATCATGTTCACCGTAGCTTCGATCGAAAACGTACGGTCCCTCGACGAACTCACAGCGTTGTCTAGCCGTTGTCTGAGATAAACGACCTGTAGGAGGCAATGACGATAAACATAAGATTATTATACAATCACATAAATTTAACACTTTGGCTTAACATTTAAAATGTATAAGTTACCTCGCTGGGATTCGTCAGTGCAGTCTTTAATATGGTTCCGTTGACCAGAGTCGACATGGACGAGGAATTGTTATCCTGGTTTTCTGTTTTAATTGTGGTCATGGTACTGGCCGTTGTGCATGCGACGGACTTCTCCATTTTGACTTGTCCGTTCTTCGGGGGCCTCTTCTTCTTATATTTTACCTATAATGCGAGTGATTTGGTATAATGTCATTCAAGTAAGCGTATAATATATAAACAATAATAATGTAGTTAAATTTCTTAAATCTTCATTAAAGCAAAATAAAAAATTTCTAAACACAAAATTCCTATTAACATCCCTAATAATTAATAACAATTAATGTATAATAATATAAGACAGTGTACCATTAGTACTTTTACTATAACCAATGACGAGGCATAGCCATTAAAATGAGTTAAGTAGTGATATTTTTTTCAAGTCATTAGAATATTAATAATAAATTTAATAAAAACAAATTTCGTGATTTTTCATAGTTTTAATAATTTAATAACATAGTACCTAAAATTACAATATTAATCAAATTAAGGACATTGATCATGGAACAGAATCAAATGTACTTACAAACGTTATATACTTATATAGCATAATCCTCCCCCCTGAACACTGGGACATACAAAAACAAATCAACACTAATAAGCTAATTACCTTGTATAAGTTGTATACAGCGCCAGAATTTCGTCCACCGGGCATCCTATCTTCTCGGACGGCTATATTATAGAAACACGACAAAATAAAATATTATTATTGTATTATTTTCGCTTCATTATTTTTTAAAATAATGTCTTCAATTTTGCTAGTATAGTTAAATGATGCTCTCGACACAATTCGCTTACCCTGCAACACCATTCCTTGACCGATGCATTTCTTAAACCGGCAGTATTGACACCGGTTTCTTTGAGCTTTTGTTATTTCACATGTGCCTTCAGCTATACACGTGTATATCCTCCGGTTTTGGACGGTACGTTTGAAGAACCCCTTGCATCTGTTTAGACATAAGAAAAACGTTAAACATTTGTCGGATAAAAAAAAAATAATAATAATAAATACTATAAGTGTTGTATTCTTTTACGTTAGTGTTAACGACTCCTGTGTCGGATGAATGGAAATAACGTGCACGTAATACCATTATTATACTATAACCTTGTAGTAAAAAAAAGTCGTAGTCCTTGAGGGAGACGAGGCGTACCGTTAAGAGTTATACAGTTACTGCGACGACGAAACGTACGTTTAATGTATATACACCGCACTATGGATACATTTGCGACATTGCGCTGTCGCTGTGCCGTGTGTTTTTCCCGCAGGCCAGAAAAATACGCGCTTTAACCCAATTTGGAAGAGACGTAATTTGGAATCAAAATCTTAGAAATTAATATAGGTATGTGATAGTCGTACACGACACTAAATCTGAGCGACGTGACGTCATTAAAAAGCAGACACGTTACGAAAGATACGCGCACAATACCCACCTCATATTTATTGCAAAATGTGGTGGAGGGTGGTATTTAATTCTATCTCAAATGCACCTAAGCTCTTAATAATTTAAACATCTTATATTTTTTTTAAATTAAATATCCACACTGAAAATACTTAATGTATAGGTTTTTTTTATTTATTGAAATAGCATCAAGAAGTATATTACCGTTGCGGGTGTTTTCATTTCGACTAACCCTTATCAGTAGTTATAATAATATATAACTGTTCGCAAGCAAAAACTCGTCAACCAACTATTTGTGTGGCTTTACTCTCACACTGTATTTACCACGACTTTCGCAAATGTTAGTTGGATATAGATCATATAACATTACATGCTAGTAAACCCGAGAAAAACAAAACAGCTGTTGTGTTCAATGCTATAATACGTACCCTTCGCAAGTGATAATGCCGTAATGGAGACCCGTGGCTCGGTCATCACAGATCATACACACCATGGGTTGTTCCTGTTCGTCAGCCTCCTCCATCTGGTGGTATGCGTTGACAGGTGCAGACTTGTTGTCGCCATTGGAACCGGCCATCGGCCATCCGGGTCCCGTGTTGGCCGTCAGGTTGAGCGCGTGCATCTGATGCGTAGCGGCCACCGGGAGTTGGGACAGATCACCGGCCCACAGCCGTTCCATATTGAGCGGCACGTGAAAGCTCTGCTGTCCACCGCCGGTGACGTTGCCGCCACCTCCACCACCACCACTTCCACCACCAGCCACTGACGTCTGCTGCATCTGACTACCAATGGGCCTGAGACCGGGCATGTGGCTGATGACAGACGCCACATCGTGGCCAGCAGCCACGCCAAGGTTCAGCAACAGATGCGCGGCTGACTCTTCACTGACTGCCGGTGACGGGGACGGGGATGAAGTGGACGACGTGTTCGACGACCACGTGGCCGCGGACGACCAGTACGGCGTGCTGACCGTTGATGGTACGGAACCGCAGCCCGTGCTAGCGGGCGACGTTGACTGTTCCACGGTGGAGGGTGGACTGGACCAGATCATGGTCCGCACTCCGCCTGCGAAACACAATAATCTTCGAATTACAACACTGTTATTGAACACATGTCGTATGATTGATCACTTTGGCTGTTATTATTATTAAAAAGTAGAAAATATGCTTTCCGTGCACTAAATTTCGGGCCAACAAAAAATCGTCTACTCCTCCAAATTATTACACAGGTACCTACGTTTCAAACGGTAATATGCATTTTAATGACTTACCCGCTTCGCCCATTATGACAGTGGGTGCAGACCGAGTGGTCCGTGGGGGTATGGCAGCCGGTGGTTTCATGTCAGTGTTGCCGGCGGAGACCGCAGCCGTAGTCGCGAATCCGGCACCACCAATGAGTTCAGGTCGGACGCCGTTGATGCGACACACGGACAGCACGGACGCTGCGGCGGCGGTGGCCACGGATGCGTTACCAGGCGCGGTGGACGCGGGCGAAGTCTGCGTGCCCGCGTTCCAAAACGCTGATGACACGGAGGTGACAACGGATTGCCGACGCTGCTGGTACTGCTGCGTCACCGACATGGAGTTGGCGGCGGAGGAGGGTGTGTAACACCGCAGCGGAGGTGGATTCGTTTGAGCAGTCGCCGTCGTCCAAGTCAAAGGTGGCGACAACGACGACGACGATGGTGGTGGTGGGGTTGATGGTGACTTGACAACGCAACTTAACGGGCTGGTCATCACCACCGACTCGCGTCTCTGCTGCTGTTGCTCCTGTTGCGCTGCTGCCGTCGCCGCCGCCAACGCCGCTGTGACCACCGCCGAAGGTGATGGCGACGGCGACGGTGGTTCCGTCTTGTTATCGGCCACCGTCCCGTTTTCGTATCCCGTTCCGATCGCATCTTTTGGTTGCTGATCGTCCATCATCTCCTCTTTCACCTTAACGCCATCTCCCACGTCATTCGGGTCTTGCCCGCTGTCCGTGGTCATGCTGCCGCATTCCGGAGACGAAGCCATTCTGTATACACACACGCACGAGACGAATTAAAACGACTGTGTAGTATATTACGTCCACAAATAATATTGAGTAATGGACATCGGCGCTTAGATGAGATATTTTTATTTAATGGTATAGAGTACTAAAAAGGTAAATAAATGACCTAAAGCTGTAAACCTTCCTGTATCGGAGTTGTATTTGGAAACTGTGGGCATTGATCAAAGTGCGTTAATCATGAATGAGCATAATGAAAACAGAAAAATTTAAATACTAAAAGATAAACATAAAAATGTTTAATTTTGTAATCAAACTAGTACTTGAAAGAGATTTTTCCATGCAGAACTAATTTTTCTGACGAAAACATAAACCGATATTATTTTGTCTTTATACCATTGTACCGATACAATTATTAATGTGATAAATAAATTTATTTGAAATAAAAACATAGAATTTGGACTAAACACTATAACTGTAGTTACAATCCCGTGATTTTGTTGAAAAACGAGATATTTGTCAGTGGTTGCAAAATCTCTTGTAAAGCACAATCGGACGCCTCAGTTTCTTAATACCCTATCCGGTATGTCACCATAAATCGTACCTATCCATCGATATGATAAGTCCAGGCGATGGTACCGATCTGTCCATTCGGTTAGATGGGGACGCCGGGCCAGCGACGTCTGGCGATGAAGTACTAGTGTCCGCTATGCTCTCACCTGTCCAAACAAATACAAACAAAGATATTTAAAATTAGTATTGTTAATAAGAAGTACCTATTTATGAATGTTTATATTTATGGATGTACACCATTATACCAATATTGTTGTTCGTATAGTTCCGTGCATACCTATAGGCCCTCAAAAGAAATGTATAGGTATAGTTACTGCACTAGTGCAGTTTAGGACAGATAAGATAAACGAAGTTTATTAAATCGTTACGACTACTCCTTATTAGGTCACGCACTCATGGAGCCGCATACGCAGAGAATTATAATACAGTAACATTATAAACAGAAATGTATTTTGTCGAACCACTGAATGATGTGATTTTTAAACAAAGTACCTATAAAATAATATAATAGGTACCTATATGACCATATATATAATAATTATATATATATTATATACATACAATATATTATGTCCTATAAACGCGTAAGTCAGGAGAATGACAGGTATATAAGTGACAAACAAGTGTGAAATCGTTAGAAAAAAATCGAAAACATTTGGTTTCGGTTTTAGAAATAGGCGTGTACCTTTATATATAATAATATAGTTATTATTGTCGTCAACGATTATCTGTCAATTATACAATAATATAGGTCGTCTGATTCTTGGGGAAAAAAATCAACGATATATGTATACAATAATTCTGATATTATATGAAAAGAAATAAAAACGACACTACGGAATTGGGTCAGGTCAGTTCCCATGAGTCCTATCGGTGCAGCCACGTGGGCGAAAACCCCGCGTGCTGCACAAAAAACAACCGTGACAAACCCGTGATTAGGGGTTGCAATGCAGATAGGTTCCCATGACCTTAGGCACAATGAAAACCGGCCGGTGTCCAACTATTATGGACGGCTTGGACTTATTTATTGCCATGTATTGTAGTATTTTATAGTACCTAATGCGCGTTATTGCGGCTACTATTTACTACATAAGTTTTCTTCCCCGATAATAAATTACGGTAACTCGTAAAGAATCATCATAATACGGATGGGTTCAGTGTCAAAACAACAAAAATGTCGTATCTGGGATGTCGATTTGTTTCGGTCACTGGGTTAAGTATTTCGTTCCAACAGCTTGTAGCTAGGGTCAATTTCGATTAATAAGTATATACTATAAATACGTCTTGTTGTTACGGTTTGACGACGAAGAAATGATCAAAACTAGTACTCGCTGTGACGTTATTATACATAAATATTATAATATATACTGTATACAAACAGGATACAATGGTAAATATTTAGTTTTTAACATACCTATATTTCTGATCTTATAAAAAATGAGACTTCTGAATGACTGAATACGTGTGTCTGTAAGTCATTATAGCAATGCTATAATATTGTCAAATATATTATCTAAGGTGAAATAACTGAATTGATTGTTTAAAATGTCTAAATGGACTATGTTAAATAATTAAAAATGGATGGAAAAAAATCGTAGAATAGGTATTATCAAAAGTTCTGATTAAAACTATGTGAACAAATAAATTAGGTGAATCATACTTTAAAATCAACTGAAAATAACATTAGATATAAATTGTTAAATGAAAACAATACATACTCTATTAAACCACCTTAAATCATGAATTGGAATTAATGTAAGTATTTAAATAAACCTATGATATAGGCGGTTAAAATGTTTAAAATTGTGTATATCATTATGCACAAAACTTAACAGTTTGTCAATTTATGTTTAAGAAGAAATTGGTGGGGGTCTGTGGAAATATTATACTCATTTTAAGGGTTATATGCAAATATAGTTTATCAATCATTATATTTCTATAACAAGTAGACACAAATAAATAGTATCTGATAGTGGCTGATACCAAATGCTTACAGGAATAATATATAAGCTAAGCATTTAATACAATAGGAATATATTTATATTTTTACAGTAGTCAAATAAGTAATTATATTGGTGCCTTTGTATGGTACATTTTCCTGAGTTCAAAATATTAGTTAATATCCCATTGTCACAACTAATTTAATTGACTTAAGAGTTAGTCAAATTATATTTTTTATAAGAAGTAAGAACCACAGAATGTTAATGTACATATTAATAGTTTTTTTTATCTATTATCATTTATCAGTTATCACGATAGAGCCAAATCAAAACAAAAATCAATTTTATCTGATTTGTATGAGATTTTTTGCAAACTGAAATAGCTAGCTTTTTAATTGATACTAGTTATAAAACAAACCTAACTTATACTTATTCAAAATTACCAAAGTAAAAATTAAAATATCGTCAACCAAAAAAATTTGGTTGATTATAATAGTTATAAATACATAATACTATTGTTATAGGTATTATAGGTACAAACAAAATCTTACCGTCACTGCTGCACCTTGAATCTATTTTGCGCCTCTTCAGTTTCAGGTCTTGAAACAGACTCATGGTACTCAGGTCACACGGGGTACTTGTTAGGGTCATAATTCCTGTTCAACAGACAATATTTCGTTGCAATTAAAATTTGGCGAAAACAAAACGGTTAATTTATTGTATAATAATAATAGCGTGTTGGAAATATTTTTGCGAACTATACGATTTTTTACTATACACGCAAACACAAAAACACGTTTAAAAAAATTTTAGCAAAATACCTATACCTATGTAATATGTATTAGTATATTACATAAACGATATAAACAATTACCTCGCTTAATGTAAAAAATATTATTCGTCGATATGTGCGCGTGCAAGTCCGATCATTTAAAACGTGATGCGGCGGAGAGTAAAAAAATCTGCCCCGTAACACATGATAATAATTGCTACTATATTCGCATCGTCACAGAAAGTAAAAAAAAAATTCAATCATAATATCTCGTCGATGAGAGTGCTGCGGCGTCGTACATGGGAGAAAATCCTATCTAACGTTTATATTGTAATACAACCGACACCGTGCGGCGCGTTCGGTCATCAAGCGAATACTGTCACTTTCTCTTCAATCTTTTGTCGCACGCGAGCTACACGAGCACGCCCCGTAGCGCACAACACCCGCGTCACGCGGCATCTATCTCTCAGCGACCGCGAACACGGGGTAACGCCCAGCCACCGCGATTGTTTAACACCGAAAATGTTTTAAAAATATATTTTCGGGTAAAACCGAAAACATTTCTACAGCGACTCGAAACGAATGTACGATCGAGGGAATTTTTTTCTCCCAAAGTTTTCGGACTTTTGAGTTACGGCGGTGGCTACAACGATAGCGGCACCGGCGTACAATCGATGACGATTGGTTCGAGAATGATCGAGCCGCTGTTTGCGGCGGCGGCGGCGGCGGCGGCGGCGGAGAAAAGCGAGAAAGACGAAATAGAAAAAAAAAATGTGTACCTATGTATAAAACGAACGTACACACGCGGCGGAGGCTTGTGCAATCTCTGTCTGTTTAATGCAAAACGAACGGTTTTTTTTTCTGGTGGGACTTTCGGCCGCCAATGGTAGATGAGGCCACTGCCGCCGAACGACGACGGTCGGAGAGCGTGTGCGTGTGTGTGTGCGTGTGAGCGCTTGTTTGTGTATCGCATGAAGGTTATAAGTGGGGCCTCCGCTGCCGCCGGTGTAAACGAAGAGGGAAGAGGTCGGTAACCTGCGCTGCGGTAAGTAGGTCAGCGCCGTGCGAGTTCGCCCACCCGTTCGGCGGCGGCTACGCTACCGACACCACCGTCGCCGTATATTTAAACATCGTCAAAACACACGCACTGTGCTATACTCACTTATACGCCTTTTGTACTCCACTTCATCTTTCCCCGGGAAAACAAACATCATCATCCCCCGCGAGACTTCTCGATTTTCCTCACCACCGAGCGTCAGCAGCGCGAAAGTGTGCACATACAACACACGTGGGCGCACGCGCACACCCCGAACACCGTTGTCGGTCGTCTGTCCCAAAGTCACCCCAAATTACAGTGGGTAAGGGAATTAGCGATATTTTGTAAACGGTCGCGTTCCAAGAGCTTGGGAGTTTTCATTTCGATTTTCGACTGGTCTCGTTAACTCCTCACGATTAAACGATATTTTATTTTATTTTATTTCTCTAACACAAATATTTGACACGATAATCAAATCATTGTTGTTAGTTATTATTATTTAATATTTACTATTACCGAAACACTTCGTCGATTGCATATAATAATAAAATGACTCACAACGATAAATATGAAGGTAAAATAATCGTGCAAACGTTTTTTGGTAGTCGTGTTTTTATCTCTTCGATTTTTCATTTTTTTGCGTAACAATTTTACTGTAGAGGAAGAACAGATGAACTATTGGGCTTGTTATTATTATTATTATTATTGTCTTTTACCAAACCGGATTGCCAGACAGAGCGAATTTCGTTTTGTTTTTTTTGTTTATGTAACACTCATCTTACTCGTTGCAGGTTACATCTTTCACAGGTATACGTGTAACCGTGTAAGAACCTAACCCATTTATAGGAATAACATAATATTCATCGTCGACGTAACGATATCATATCATATCTATATACAATCTGCATGCTGTACATATACAATAATAAGTTGATCTCTAAAAGTCTAGAATAAATAAATTAGATCTATTTATCCAAGCATTGATTTTTTCTAAGATGTATATTTATTACTAAAACATGCTGAAAAATATAACTCTGTATTATTACATTTTGGCCAAGTTGAGTAAATAAATAAAATACATTCAATATGCAAAATGTATATAAAATCCGAGACCTACGTTTTACGAGTACCTACAAATAATAAATAAATATTGCGAGCTATATTATACCAATTTAATATGTCTATGCCCTGTATGGACTGCGGCGGCAAGAATTAAATGGAAAAATATAATGCCTACGTTTGAATGTCGCGCTATGAGCGCAACGCGTGATAGATATTTCGGCTTTTGTCTGTATGCACATACGTTTCTATATATGTATAGTATATAATATATATACCTATAGGCGTGTGTGTGTGTGTGTGTGTGTGTGTGTGTGTGAGCGTGTGTGTATAAATATGAGTACGTGTGTTGCCGTACACAACAAAGGGGCTGTTAGTTTTGGCTGCAGAATAATTTCTGTATTGTTGGCGTTCGAAAATTTCTTTTCGTGACAGCCGACGCGAAAAAGGAAAGGGCTTTAAAAAATAAACACGATCGTATATAATATAGGTTTATGCTCCACGATACATTCGATCTTAATAATGATTGTACACGACACAGCCAACGTTTTATTTCCAGGCATTCTTTACGCGCCGAACCGTATCGAGTCTTGGAGGTTTTGTTTTGTCCGAACGTCCTTCTATCGAATTACGTCCTTTACGTACAGTTAGGTACGGCGTAAATCGCGATATATGCGCAAATTATATAGATTATCTGATTATTGTATGTAGCTAGTAACTTAAGTTATCATCGTTGTATGCGTTTCCCTTGTCTTAGGACTAAGGGAAACACACAAAAAGAAAAAATAACGATAACGCCACGCAGTTCGCTACAAAGCTGATAGTCAACGAAATTGCATCGTGTAAATCGTAATATCGTACCTATATTATAATCATGTTGTTATACAAGTGTTGTCGGATCATTAGCCGCGACGCAACGCAGAAAACACAATAACCGATATAATATTATAATATGTAGGTCGAATTTGTTTTTCAAACGTTATATCTAACATGTGACGTCATTTCGAATCCCGGATTCGCTTGTACGCGATTATTATTATTATCATCGTTGAATAAAACCTTACCAAACCCCAGTACTGGCGTGTGTCGGGTACCTATATATATATACCATATTTGTATGTATAGATACGCAACTGGTATTAGAATCTTAAAAGAGGGGGGAGCCAGAAAAGACTAATGTTAATTTTTAACGTTTTGTCGATTAGGAGGTATTAATTACACTTCTTTCAATTTAAAAAATATAAACTTGATACGAATGTATATGACTTTGGCAAGCCCTAATTACTTATTAATTGTTTGCCTATATTATGAAGGTATACATCATATTATTATAATACTGATTACTACAGAGTGATTTATTTAACAGAAATAGTAATAATAATAGTAATAGTAAATACTTCATTACCTCAAGAAGTATTTATGTTCTTCAAAATAATTTTTTTACCCTACAAAAACCATTTTTGAAAAAGGTGTATTCATATACCCACTTTTTGAGACAATGGGTGTGTAACGTTATACTCATCTTGTATATAGTTTAAGCTTTTTAATCGGTATCAATAAAAATGATCGCTGTACAGCGTTGATCAAACGGTTGTGGAAATGTAGTTGATATATCCAACAAATAACCTTTATTTTCAATATTATATGACTAATAGTTTTATAATATAAAAATAATGTACCTAAATAATAATTTTTTTCTATAATCATTAATTTGATATAACTATTCACAATTTTCGATATCAAAATTATTTTTATTCTGATAAGTGATAAAAAAAATAGCAACACACAATAAGATCTTCAATTTTTTTTATGTTCAAATGTTCAAAGTGCAAAAAAATTAGTCTTATACTCCCTCCCGACACAAAATCATTTGACCACCACAATCGCTGTATTATATTGTAACGACTAACGTGTGTAATGTGAATATTATAATATCATTGCGATAATAGATATCATACAAATGGCAATAAAATACAACTCATAGTAACAATAATATTGTAATGCAAGTAGCTAGTCCAACATAATCGTTTGGTCGGTGGGTAACTATAAAACGCGACGGTAATATTTGTCGTTCTTTCGCAACTTGAATTGAGCGGTCTTATTTTTCAATTATTTGTTCGGCGTTTGTTTTTAATTCTCCCTCTATCTCTCTCTACAGTTACACCAATCAAGTTCACGTCCACGAATATAGTTACAGATATTATTATTATTTTATTCCGTGCCTATTACAAGTAATGTCAGCGGTGGTATCAAATGTAAAAATGCGACACAAGCCAAGAGCCGATCGTACGAAAATAGAATGGTTCTTGGAAGATAATTCTACTGTGCACGGCGGTAGACATGGGACTTTTTTCGGCCAACAACTGTGACATACATTCGCCGTGGTTTTAACACAATATATTCCCCGACAATAACTGACATAATAATATACTCAGCCACAATATATTATATACTCACGCAATACATATACTATATGCATTATACATATGTTTCCTATGACTGTTACACCGCGGCCCGGATGTAATTCCGGCATCCGGCTTACGCATCTATCCTATACAATAACTATATCCAACAAGACGATTAAAAAAAAAATTGTAGGTACGTCAAATTCGAGTCATGGGTTATCGTTTGGAAACGTTTGACAATCAGGACACTCGATTTGAAAATCAACAATATTGTTGCAACCATCAAGGTCTACTAAAACGGAATAATAAAAAAAACATTTTTTTATCCGCTTTTCTGACACATTTGTAGAACATCAACAATACTCGATATCGATTGTTATAATTATGTTTTGCAAAAAAATAATCATTAAATCGTCATCATTGTTGTCACAAAAGATGACCGACCCAAGTTTAGCGTTAAAATTCGCTCACGTAGCATTACCCAATATATATTATTATTATAAACCGTTTTATATTTTTGGCACAGCGAATATCCTGTATGCAATAGTATAATATACGACACACAGCACTATCACAGTCGTCGTACACTCGAACCTAACTAGTAACTATATCAGCTTATTACCTATACCTAGGTGACGATAAATACATGTCAAATAATGCGAACTGGAATACGAATTGTGTTCCGGAATTATGGACGGGTTAACGTTAAATGTGTTGTTCCGGCAAATACATAGGGCTTTGTAATTACATTATTTTTTCGGCACATTTATTTCATTATAAGATAAACAAATTAAATACATTATTATGTTGTTAAGCAACGTTCTTCACGTTACGTTCAACGTTTTAGTCCGGTTTGAGAGATAAGAGGAAAATAAAATAGAATAACCGGCTGCCTATATCATTGGAAACGAGTTCAAGGCAAAACGGGCGGCAAAAACCTCGCACCCGTTGTCGGCCGGCCAACGACCCGGCGACCGAGATCTCGGTTAGTGCAAAGGTCGTTTCATGAGATATTTTCGTCCCCACTTCCATTCAGAACCATTTGGTAATATAATAAATAATAATCAATGGCCATAATTAGTTTGGCCGTCATCTTCCAAACGATTTGTACTTGTGAAAGATTCCCATTATACACTATATGTATATAATATATATATTGTAAATGTACACTATAATATACGCGTACGTATTAATATTATCATCATCATCATCATTATTATTATTATAAATAATTATGTACAATTTTTATCAAAACAATTCGCTGCTGCGATTATAATATAGTATAAACTGTATGTACTTAGGTATTTAATTTCTCGAAAGAAATTCGCTGACATTTTCTTTAAAAAGCACATTTTGCAACATTTATAATTTTTCGCGCACTATGGGTGTATATAAATAACCTATAAGCTATACCTACATGTATATTATTACATACGTAGTAATTCTGTAAACATATCTAATAAGTATAATAACCCCGTCCGATGAGATAAAAAAAATACATTTCTGTTGTTTTAAGAGACAGTTGAAAGTATATTTTATGAATTCGTTCGCATGTAAAAAGTGATAAGCGACGACGTTGTTATAAAATTCTAATACCACACACTCACACATGTAGATATATATTATAATATTATATATTAATAATCATAATATACATTTCAAGACTGTTAATGATAACAAGAGAGAAGAGTAACTTAGTACTTAGCTTTTAATATTAGTAGGTATATAAATAGTTTCTATATCAAATAATGGCACTTATTCTATTTAACGTTTGATATAGAACTAAAAGTTTTGACAATAATTTATTGTTGTAATCCAATAATAATAATATTATAGTTAGATGTATTATTTTTTCTCAAACAATATTCAATTTTCTATTTCAATATTAAAATATTTTATTTTAACAAATTTGTTAAAAACAAATAGATATTTTTTTACATTTATGATTTCTTAAAAGAAGATTATATTGTATTTTATTTAGAGAATTTAAAAGTTTTGTGTAGCACTTGTGTACACATTTGAAATGTTCAATACTACCTATTGTTCTATGATACTACCTGCTATGTCATTGAATTAATTGCTGTTACTATAAAATAATATACGGTCTACTAAGGCACACGGTAGGTAGAATTAATCAACTTAATTTTTACTCTAATTAGTTAATATTTATTTTATTAAAAATAATCAATAAGTATGACAAAATATTTTAAAACATTTGTATTGAAACAGGTTCTACACTATAGAACAAAACACAGATACATAACAAATTTTTGAGAAACATAAAAAATAAAAAAACCTACATGTTCGTCTTTTTACTTATATAGGGTATATTGTAAATGTATCGTTATGATTTATTAAAATGTAAAGTTTATAATTTCTTAAAAAATAGTTTATGAATATATGATAATCTATAATATATGAAATTAAAACAAAATAATTATAAATATGTTATATATGTAAATCTTAGAGAATATTTTGTCGAGTATTATTTGGAAGAGAATATATTAAAATGTAATATAAACATAAAGTGATTACTAATTACTAATTAGTAAGAGAACTCTTATGATAATTTAATTTATAACTAAACAAAACATTTGTCATCTGAATAAAATTAGTGATTACTTCTATTATTTTCAAATAATTGTTGTGATACATAAATCGTAATAATATATGTATTATATTTTAAAATTATTGTATTTTAAACAAAATGTTGTGTAACAAATTATCACTATTTATAAGTATGAAATGATGAACCTATTATAATATGATTATTATTGATTTATTACCATTTAAATGTATGAATTCAAATTTAATCGGAACTGATTATTTCAACAAACCAAATTAGTACTTATCGTTATAAATAAGAAAATAAACGACTATAAAATGATTAAGTGTTTCATATTTGATACTTATACTATATTTTAAAGTACAGTAAATATAATATCGTAGGATTATAGTCGACGATAAAATAAAAATTGTTTAAAAAAGTTTGTATTAATAAATGAAATTAGATAAAATCAATAATTATCGATTATGAATGTACAACTAACAGCGTTTTTATTTAAATGTATTATCAATCATCATGATTACCTATAATATATAATATATTTAAACGTAATCCAAAACATCTATTTATAGGATGTTTTTAGTTTGTATAATAAATTCACTAATGTTCTCTAAAAACCGTTACAAAACCATCACGGCATTATTGTACCTATGTTTTGTTTATTTGGCATGTACGTTGTAAAAAAAGTAAAAAATCGAACAATAGGTCCGCTATAGGTTGTCACAATAAATAGGTCCTTGAAGCTTCAATCTGCCTTGAACCATACCGGCCCAATAATTAATTCCAGCACCGTTCGAGCTGTATATGTATAGCCGGTATAGGTACACGTTGTACCCACTGGTTTAGAGGTTGTGACGTCAATATCCTTCTCGGAGATTTAAAGCGAAAAAAAATGAAAACGGAAAAAAAAAAGATAATAACTGCAATATCCATCCACACCCATCCTCATCATTTCTGCTGCAGCGCACGATGCAGTAAACCACACGAAACCGATAATATAATATTATAATATTGTATTGTTAAATTTTTAGCATTGGCCCGAACAATAAAGACAAAAGTGCATGTTCAAGGAAGACATTTAAAAAAATTAGTTACAGATTCGTACAAGTAATAAGATAATACCATAGTGCGAACATTAGCTGCGTGTATGAGTGTTCGGTGTACTAGTGCAGTAGAATTTTGGACTAACCACAAATGCTTAGGGAAAAAATGAAAAATTCGTAGAGTGGACGAATTATATCGGATTATTATACTCATATTATTACCATTATTATTATTATTATTATACACAAGTATCATGAGTGTATGACAATAAATGGGCCAAACGCGTCCGATAACGGATAAAATGGAATACCTAATTGTTTTAATTATTGTTGTTATTATTATTATATGCCTACGTTATTATTGTGCCTACTGTTCTAAAGTTCGATTACGACATTGGAGCACTATAAGACAACGGCGCTTCAAATCGTCGACTCGTAACAACCGGGCCAAGGTTATAATCGTACATTATATTAAATAGTGGGTATAGTCGCGCTTGCACATCGAACAAACGACATAGCTTCGTTAGAACTTAGAATACAATGAACCTAAAGCACTTCGTCATATACCTTACTTACTTGTCTCCTCCCCCCACACTCGTGCGCACGTGTACTCATGCACTTATATTGCAATATATATATATATATATATATATATATATATATATATATATATATTATGTATCATCATGCACATTTATGTATTGATCGATTGATATTCGATTTATACTTGTAGCGTTACTATATTCTACGACAATTGATTGTTATTATTTACGATAGGTATGTGTTATTGTCGATGATGGCAATTTCGCTATTGTCTTTTATCGTTTACTCCGAGATCGAGTTTTTGCAACCACGTAAGACAATCTAAATAAACGTGATAATAATACACCTATATAACCAAGAGACACGCGAATAAAAATTACTATACACATTTTCAGTCAACCGTATACCAAAACCCATGTTGTAAGTAAGTACATTTTACAAGAATAAATAAGACACAGTGTCTTATTACTAATCAAAGATAATCTGTAAGATACTTCAGAGAAATAACAATTCCAGTGGTGAAAATATTTCGGCAGATCAGTAATAATTGCAATGCAGGAGATATTTATCTAATATTTCAATAATTCGTTATACCAGATGTCCCTGGACTAGTTGCACGAAGGTGGACACTGGTAGAAGGTCGTAGGGGGTCAAAAACCTCGACGGAGTAAGTTTTTTTATTTTTTTAAATACGGTCACATCATGTTGTTGTTAATATATTTGATATCATTTGTGGACACTATATCTGAAAAACGGCACCGAATCTATTTTGGATCAATATGTAGGTACATATAGACATAAAGTACCAATATAATATAGACATACGCGAGTATCACAGACTATCGACTATGTTTACTAATGAGACTCGTTTAATTATATATTTATTTATATGATAAGTTCTAACATATAAACCACATACATAAGTTCTATATATATGAACCTGAAAAGAACAGATATTATATCTTAGTTCACTGAAAAATGAAGGTATACTTGTTTTGTCCAACGTCTGTGTCATTTTATCTTAATCTTCCCAGGTCTTCGTATTACATTTAAAACAGCTGTTTCAAAATCTTTTTTTCGGTCCAAATTCTAAAACACAACCGTAAAAGCTTTTTAGCTCATTTGATAATATCTTTGGTTTTCCGAGCCGTTATTTTATAAACAAAAAAGATAAATTATAATTACATTGCAATGCATATTGTATACTATATATGTAGATATACATATTAATATATTATATACACATTACACATATTGCTTATGAACATTTTATTTATGCAAATATTCAATTTAAACAATCTGATTCTCGTACCAAATCGCAGTTCTCAGAGTGTAATCATTATGAACTATGCTTTTAGTTAGCTAACACCAGGCTACACTGGTTATAGCCCAAGGCCTGCGCGCAAAAGTGAAAGTGACAAACCAAGCGGCATTGAGCCAGTCCATCTACGTTAATGTTAAGGAAGGCGTTTTGATTATGCAGGTTGTGGCAATGTAGCGATCATTGAACTCGGTTTCAGCCAAACATTCTGAGAAATTTGGAAAAAATCTGTGTGTAATAGGTTTATGATGACGGGCACAATATGCACAAGAAACACAATCGAAATCCATTTTATGTATAAATATACACATTATATATTATAGGTAGGTAGAAATTTATCAAAAATAAATAAATCAAATTGTAGAAATCGTTGCTTCCGCTGAAATAAGGGTATAAAAATAACAAATATTATAATTAGTTTATGACTACTAATTATGTACAGTTTAATACAAATTTGAAAGATATAAATAACAAAGTATTTTATAATTAGTCACTGGATTTTTAAGTAGTACAACTGCACCAGTATAAATTCTCATATCGTCAAACACTCGAACTATCATGATTCAAATATAAAGTCCGGTATAGATGATTACAAAAAAACTCAAAAAGAAATTATATAATAAAGAAAAGTTAAATTGAAATTTTTACAAACCGTGGTTTGTGCGATAAATTCAATGAGGCACACAGCTTTTAACTTGCAAAGTGAGTGTGTTAATGTGTTATACAATAAAGAGAGCGGATTCTCCCCCTCAAATATAATTGAATACATAATATATAACGTTCAAACCGGTTTTTGTGTTAAGCTTGGGATGAACAATTTCTATTATCTTTATAAGTTATAAATTTTTGATTTTTTTCAAACTTATTTCGTTGATAATAATATTAGAGGCAGTAATATACTCGCTGGTAATATATATTTATTTATTTTTGGAGGAAAACAATATTGCGTGCTGAAGAACGTCAAGGTTACACCTTACTCGACAATCTCTATTGCGATACACACATAGAATGCAAAATAGAATCTTTTGGAGTATATAAAAAAAATAAGTTCGAACTAGTGCTACATGGTTTGCTCAGAAATTTTACCATATGGTATTAAATAACGTTTATTTTCATACGAATTGATTCATTGATATAGTCTATGCCATAGACTCTAATGT